>NC_069381.1:161210000-161390000 GCF_027475565.1 Acinonyx jubatus | reverse complement strand
CCAATCTTTATGAAATTAAAAAAAAAAAAAGGAGTAGAGTACGCACAGGCTAGTTGATGATCGCTTCAACACATGCCCGGCCTCAGAGTTTCAAGGCAGGGGGATGTGGAGCTAGAGAATCTGTAGTTTTAGAAGTTCCCCTAGGTGATTCTGATGAGCGGCCGTGGCTAGCTGGGCACCACGGATACACAGCCTACCAGCTGCTCTCCATCTCCATGGCAACAGAGGCAGAAGAAGCAAGCATTAACTGTAGCATAAAGTATTTAAGCTAATGCAAGTTTGCTTTTAATTACTAGATTTGCATTTGTCATTATGACCCTTCAGTGGATATCTTCTCCTTGGCCCCATGCCTAAGATTTGGGTCGCTCCCACCAGGTGAACAGTCATGCTTTTGGTTATGGATTTTTACCAAGGCTCTTTACCAATTAGGTATAAAGGAAAAACGTATTAGAACCCAAGTCAGTCACACTTCCTCTCTTCTTCTAAACTTCTTCTTCTCTAGAGACTCACGCTGTTAAAAATTATGGTATACAGAACGAATGCATCTAATTTTAAGGATAAACAATGGAATAAAGTAGAGGACAAGAGAGAAAGAAAGATAAATGCCCGGGTACATATTTAAAGAACATTGCTTCCTAAGTCTCAACTGTTGCAAACTGTTTTTAATTTAATTCTGGTTTTCCTGACTGAGACTAACTAGGACAACTAGCATATCTGATTTCATTTATAAGGCCAGAATTCTTTACAGCTATACTTGTTCCCAAATTTCTTCTTTCTTTAAAGCTTTAGAAGAAGTCTATTTTTCCTGCAACTTAAGGCATCAAAAGCTGTTTTGTAATATTGTAGCTTTTCATGGAGAAATATTATTAATAATAATAATGTATGCAGTTTCTTCTACCTATTTCCTGTTCTAATTGCCTTTTCCCCTGCTCTCTTTTTAATAGAAAATCTATTTCTTCACCGAATTTTCTTAGTGTCTTCTAGTTTTCTTTTTTCCTGCTAAAAGAAGCTTCTTGCCTAAGTTGACCTTTGTTTCTAAACTTTATTATCACTAGTGATGATGATAAATAATAAATACCTTAATATATTCTTCAACTATTTTTTAATTTCATTTTTCAAACCAGGAAGGGCTCCCTTGCCAACCAACCTGTGTCCTCCTTGGATGGCATAATTCTGGTGTAAAAGTTATATGACACAAACTAGCCACAGATTTTTTACTTTTATTTTTATTTAAGAAAAAATTTTTGGGGCGCCTGGGTGGCGCAGTCGGTTAAGCGTCCGACTTCAGCCAGGTCACGATCTCGCGGTCCGTGAGTTCGAGCCCCGCGTCGGGCTCTGGGCTGATGGCTCAGAGCCTGGAGCCTGTTTCCGATGCTGTGTCTCCCTCTCTCTCTGCCCCTCCCCCGTTCATGCTCTGTCTCTCTCTGTCCCAAAAATAAATAAACGTTGAAAAAAAAAATTCATAAAAAAAAAAAAAAAGAAAAAATTTTTAATGTTTATTTTTGAGAGAGACAGAGTGCAAGCGGGGGAGGGCAGAGAGAGGGAGACGCAGAATCTGAAGCAGACTCCAGGCTGTGAGCTGTCAGCACAGAGCCTGATGTGGGCCTTGAACTCACAAACTGGGAGATCATGACCTGAGCCAAAGTCGGACGCTTAACTGACTGAGCCACACAGGCACCCCCGGATTATTTATTTTTTAAAATGTTTTTTTTTTTTTAATTTAGTTTTGAGAGAGAGAGCCCGCGCGCACACACACGAGGGGGAGGGGCAGAGAGAGAGGGGGACAGAGGATCCAAAGTGAGCTCAGCACTTAGAGCAGCAAGGCTGATGTGGGGCTCGAACTCACAAAACTGTGAGATCATGACCTGAGTCAAAGTCTGATGCGCCACCGACTGAGCCACCCAGGCTCCCCTAGCCACAGATTATTTTTAAATTAAACCATCATTTCCAAATAATTTCCAACCTACTCCAGACCTATATACATCTGTAAGGAAGAAACCAAGAATTTTTGCTATTGAAGCATTTAAAAACAAAAATGAAAAAAAAATTAACAGTTATGGTTGTAATGGGAAGAAAGAAATTGTGAATACAGGGTCCTCACGTTGGATGGGGGATGAGGAACTGCACATTTATCTGACTACAATTTTGTTATTGCTTCTCTGAGAGTCTACTTTCTCATTTCAGAGGAGGTGGAGTCAAATAGACTTGAGTATTAAATGAGGCTGTGTGTGGGTACCCAGGTGTCTCTTGGAGAAAGAGAGCTTTGTTTTTTGGTGGCTGTGATGGATGGAATATTCGTGTCCCCCATCAATTTCCTACGTTGAGACCCCATCTCCCAATATGATGCAATTAGGAGGCGTGGATTCTGGGAGGTCATTTAGATTAGGTAAGGTCATGAGAGTGGAGCCCTTATGAAAGGGATTCGTGTCCTTATAAATGTCACAAGAGAGCTAGCCTCTTCTCTCTGCTCCCCGCCATGTGACAACGTGGTGAGAAGTCAGCCATCCACAACCTGGGAGAGGCTCTCACCAGAACCTGACCATATTGGCTCCCTGACCTGGGACTTCCAGTTTCCAGAACTGTCAAAAATACATTCCTGTTTAAAAAAAAAAAAAAAGGAAAAAGAAAAAAGGAAAAAGAAAGACATGTCTGTTGTTTAGAAGCCTCCCAGGTTATGTATGGTATTCTGTTATAGCAGCCTGAATTGACTAAGATACTAGCTTTGAATTCACTCTGGTACTAAAGAAATGATTCCGTATTTTTATAAATAGCTTCAATTTCCCTTGCTTAAATCCAATTACACTACTCACAAAGAATTTTCTGGAAAAGAAATGAAAGTCTAGAATTCAACCTTCTTTCTCAACTGCAGGCTTGAATAAAGCATGGGGATGCATAAAAAATGCTCATAATCTATGGTGGCTTGTTCTAGAAATGTAAAAGAGAAGAGCAGACATTCTTTAAAAGAAACTTTTATATTGTTTTATGAAACCCTGTAAAAGTGGTATTACCCATATTAAAGAAAATTTGACAAATTGCAATAAAATGAAAAGTAGGAAAAAAATCCAAGTCCCATCTCCTAAAGAAAGCACAGTTAACGTTTTGAAATATTTTCCTTTTTCTAAGAACAGGATTCTTTTAAAAAAATCAATTTTATAACCCAAAAAGGCCTTATAAGAGTTAAAAGTAAAAAAAAGTCACTTCCTTGCTAATATATTAATATTTAGTGATATATATTTAAAGGTAAAACATAACAGAAGATTGCTGTTTTGTTGTCCTTTAATTGACGGGACACAGAATTTACCCCTCACTGAGGATGATCAGTGCTGAAGAGCTGTCTTCAGGGGGTTATCTGAAATGCAGAAACAGACTCACAGATGTTTATCACAGAACCACTTATCAAGAAATTGTTACCTAATGATGTCACATCCATACGACCGAATGCTACACAGACACCAAAATTATATTTATAAGGACTTTTCAAGGAAATGTTTACGAACGGAAGTTAAGCGAAGAAAAAGTGATTTTCAAAGTTGTACGTAAAATATGATCTCAGTTATGTTTTTACAAAGTATAAGAAATACGGTACCAAAATACATCATAAAACACCAAAAGAGTTGTTGTATCTGAATGCTGGGATTATGAGTGGATTTGATTTTTTTTTTCTCCATAATTTCCTGCATATTCAAACATTTTCTGCAATGACTATGGGTTTCTTTTCTAATCGTGTCATGGTGAAAATAAAACCAAGAACACAAACTATTACCTTGCCCCATTTGCTGGGAACCATGCTTGAAACACAAAGGAAAAAAATTAATAGCACCAAGCATCCCTTCCTCAAAACATTTCCTGTGTTTCTAATCACATGGCAGCTGTTTGCTCTATAATAGTCTGCTCTGAGTTTTATAGAAGCCACATTTTTTAATTGAGTGCTTTGAAGAGACCTAAGAACGATGTAGAAAGCAAAGTAGGGGCCCTCTCTCCGGCGGGGCTAGCTTGTAACACAGTTTGAAATGTTTTTCAGGGATGGTTATAGCCCTCCCTGTTAGTACCCACCTTCCTCAGGACCCAGTGGCCCAGACACAGGGCTCCTGCAAAGCCAGGAATAAAATCTCACTTATGGTGCAGGCCTCACGGGACCAGCGCAAGGTTCTTCATCAGAGCTGGGGCTCTTCCCAAGCTTGCTGCAGCGGAACGACTCCAGAAGGTGGCTTAGGGTTTTCTCTGCTTTCCTCCAGGGGAGGTGAAGCCTGGACGCCGAATCTATTTTCGATTGTGCAAAAGGTGTGATCTGGTGAGGCCTCATCTCTGGGCTAGGCCTGCCTACTCTTTGACCGCTCACGTTAATGGCTCCAAAGGGCCTTTCCTTCAATTACCAAACCCCAAAGGAGGAACCCCCGACTTTGGTGGGGACAGGTGGTCAAACAGAAAGAGGGACTTCAACACAAAGCATTAGTGGGATTGGTGTAGTAACAAAGAAAATGCTCACGCTCTCCCACTGGGCCGGCAGGGAAGGAGGAGATGAGTGGAATTATGGAAGAAAGGAGCATGGGGCTTTTCCAGACGTCATCCCAAGGACATGTAGGTTTTGTGACATCTTTGATCAGGCAAAAGTCATGTGATCAATTTGGCAAAGTTTCTCCCAAGTGGGGAAAATCCTAAAGTCCCTGCCTCGAAGAGACGCCGCGAGCTCTCCAAGTTGACCGCGGATGGAGATTCATTCCGGGGCTGGTTGTCATTGATGAACCCTTCCCCGTTACAACAGGAAACAAATCAGAAACCGACCCATCGATGAAAAGGGGGCTTCTGTGTGTTTATGAGGGAGCTTCCATGCGTATATGTGGTCGAGCCTTGGGGCCGATGCGTTGCTCTGGCCGAGGAGTCAAGGATTCTGAAAGGACTTGGGGGGGGGGGGGCTCCTGCTGTGAGTGGAGCAGGAGGCTGGATGCCTGCCCTCTCCACCTCCCTCACCCGCTTGCCCAGCCCTGCAGCTGTGGAATCTATTTTCCTTCTCCCCTCCCCATCATACCTTCCATTCCCTGCGAGTGTCCCAGCCCCAGGAACTTAACTTTTCTGTCTTCCCGGGACAGACAGACCTGCGTGATCTCCGGCTTCACCCTGTACCTGCCTCTTTGCGCTTCCTGTCTGAACTCACAATCCGCGCCAGCTCAGGCCCTACTCCGGTGCCAGAAAGGACTTTCTGGATGAATCAGCACCCCGCTTGCACTTCCTTTCTCCTCATTAAAGCACAGATGTTCTTTAATGTCTGTTTTCTTTTCAACAATGTGTCTTCGATTTCTTTTTGCATCGGCAAATACAGAACCACATCATTATTTTTGTGTATAGTATTTACATTGTATGTCACGCTGTAACTTACTCAAAAACACTCTTGACAGATACTTCATTTGCTTTCAATTTATTTTATTGGTAATATTCTATTATTATTATTATTATTTTTTTTTTACTAGTGGTAGCAATAGAATGAAATATGAGGAAGGATACTTGTAGACTTTTTCAAATATCTCTTTTATATAAATTTCTAGGAATAGAATCACTGGGTCCAAAATCAGCACATTTAATATTTTGAATGTATAGTTAAACTGATTTCCATGGAATTAATTTATTTTTTGATAAACTCCAATAATGAGAAAGGTTTTTGGTGCCATAACAGCTCTGCTCTTGTGATATGTCTCAGAGTGTGCGAAGTTCCTTTGTTATTTTCCTCTGAAAGGCAAAAGTATACAGCTACTTTACACACAACATTTGTAGAGAAATTTGGCACAAGTTCATGGATATGTTGATTCACCCTTTTGGGGGTTCTGTTTCTCATCTGTGTAACTCAGTCTTGAGTTCTCTTATATATAAAGATCCCTTTATGTGTATACATATATATACACACACACACATATATACACATATATATGAATATATATGTATATATATATTTATTTTTATATATGTTCTCTTATATATTAAGATCCTTTACATATCTAACATTCCATGATTTATGATCCCAGGGAGAAAAAAACAGCAGCCAAATACCTTACTGTAGCCTGCCTTACTTATAAAAAATTTCCTATGTATTTTCTGAGTTTGCAAATGTCTTTATTACAGAGATATGATTGACATATAACATTATACTAGCTTCAATGCTTTACTTTTTATATTTTACTTGTGTTCTACTTTTTTCAGGGTTGTGATTGGAGTTTTGTTTTTTTTTTTTAAGAGAGCAAGAGCATGTGTGAGTGGGAGAGAGAGGCAGGGGGGGGGGGGAGAGAGAGAGAGAGAGAGAGAGAGAGAGAGGAGAGAGAGAATCCCAAGCAGGCTCCACCCTCAGCAAGAAGAAGTCTGACCCAGGGCTAGATCCTACGACCTTGGGATATGGTCTGAGCTGAAATCAAGAGTCAGAAGATCAACCATCTGAGCCACCCAGGTGCCCCGCAATTGGAGTTTTTAAGTTACACGTTAGTTTGTGAATGATTAACAACTAAACAATGTTAAGCTTCCTCATCCTATTATGACATTGTTATTGGATGTCATTTCTTCCTGAAAAAAGTGAATATGAAATGGGTTGCATCCTTTCCTTTTCCTTACTATTTACACTACTTCCTCAGCCCCTATTGCAGGGCTCTTTGCCCCTAAAAAGTACCTGCTAACTTCTTATGGTATACGTGTACTTTATATATGTGAATATAAGCAAAAAATAAATATGTGTATATATAATATAGACATACATATGTCTATGTATGCACGTGTGTGTGTGTGGGTGTGTGTGTGTGCGTTTTGCCCCCCGCACCTTACCAGCAGCCTGCATAATGAGAATGCTGAGACATTTTGCTGGACTTTGGTTCAATGGCTTGATTCAAAGGAATTCTGCTGCTTATTCCAATTTCACTCAAGCAGCCTCTCCCCTGAACTTCTATTCCATCCTACTCAATTTCTCAGTTTCCAGACCTCGAGGCCATCTCCAATTGGGCATGTCTAAAACAGAGCTACTTACGTCTCCCACGTCCTGCCCTTCCCACAGTCTTCTCAACTTTTGTAAATGGCAGCTCCATTCTCCCAGCAAAGACCTTCTGTCTGTTCTGCCCACAGACGTGTCCAAGGTCTGACCGTGTCCTACCACCTCCACTGCTACAGTCATGGCCGACGTTCCTATTGACCTTCGCCTGCACAATTACGTGGGCCTTTGAAGTGGGTGCCCTCATTTCACCCCGCCCCTCTCTAACTTATTCTCCACAAAACAGCCAGAATAATTCCTTTAAAAAATAGCTTTATTGCGGTATAATTTACATACCCATAAATTTTTACCTGTTTTAAGTATACAATGTGATGATTTTAGTGCATTTACTATTATGCACGAAACCATCACCAATATCTAGTTTTAGAACATTTCCATTGCCCCCCAAAGATCCCCTAAGTTCACTTTAAGTCGATCCCCCCTTTTTTAAATGTTTATTTATTTTTGAGAGAGAAAGAGTGAGCAGGGGAGGGGCAGAGAGAGAGGGAGAAAAAGGATGTGAGGCGGGCTCTGCGCTGACAGCCGCACAAACGGTGAGATCGTGACCTGAGCCAAAGTTGGACGCTTAAGCGACTGAGCCACCCAGGTGCCCCTGCAGTCAATTCCTACTCTTAACTCCAGCCCCAGGCAACCACTAGCCTGCTTTCTGTCTCTGTATATTTGCATATGGAACTCAGAAGAAAGGGCCCCATGTAGATAACCAGCAATATATCATTTGAGAGCGGGACACTAAGCTCAGACCTTGGAGAGCCTTCTTCTACTCGGGCTAGTGTGGCAATGCTGAGTGGAGACTTAGCCATAGGGAGACACGAGAGACCAGGTCAGGGTTGTAAAAAGAGACGTGGCACATGTACATCCACATGCAACCTGTTCATCATCTCCTTTGTTCCCTAGTCAGTGAGCATGAGGATTCAACAGGTTGACTCAAGGGCTTGCAGGATCCAGGGAGGTAGGTAGGTTAGCTAAGCGGGTCAGTGGGTGAGACATCAGGGAGGGAATCAGAGGGCCTTATGCTCCCATCCACTGTCGCTCTAGGTGGATGTGGGCTGAGGGTTTTGCCAGATCTTCTAACTTGGAGACAAGCTGAAATCTGGATATTATGCGAAATCTTGTTTAAAAAATATTGACGGCATATTCACACATTTTTTAACATTTTTTTTAAACATTTATTTATTTCTGAGAGACAGAGAGCACGAGCGGGGGAGGGACAGGGAGAGAGGGAGCCACAGAATCCAAAGCAGGCTCCAGGCTCTGAGCTGTCAGCACAGAGCCTGAGGTGGGGCTCGAACTCACAAATCGTGAGGTTATGACCTGAGCCGAAGTCGGACGCCTAACCGACTGAGTCACCCAGGCGCCCCTATTTACACATCTTTTTAAAGACATTGAGCCAAACACACTTTGCAGATGAACAGGATGGGCCTGGGGCTGTATGGCACCCTCTGGCAGAGTGGGATCTCTCAGAATAAAGTTGCTCAACTGTGCTGTGTTATAATGCAGCCCATATGCCAGGCTGTATGTTTTACAGTGTCTTTTCCCTCTACGACCTTCCTCTGCACACAGTTTTCTTTGTTGTTAGGTTCCTAGGCATGGTAGTTTGAGCTCGCAGTCAGTAACTTAGAATTTCTACACAATTGCTCCTTTGAAACAACTTTTTAATTAAACAGTTAGATCCCCAAGATGCACCGAGTACCTAGTTAGCCTGTGGTTCCATTATGAGCCTAGAGAAAGATGTCCTGCTTGTTGGTTTGCTTTCTTATGCAGTTCGAAGGCCAGACAGGGACACCAGTAAGCGACGGTGGCTGAAATGAAGAGTGATGGGTGGGTGGAGGTGTTTCCGGTGAGATGTGTTTGACCCCGAAGACCACAGGGTTTGCAGGCTGCAGATGGGCACGCAGTGGGGACGGCTAGTAACCTAGCTGTTCAGGTGTGGACAAAGGAGGGGCAGGTTATCCCAACCATCTATGGGGTGATGTCTGAAGGCAAGACTCACCTTGTCCTTGCTGTGGACTTAATGAGGCAACTGGATGGTCCCACGGCCAGAACAAAAGTCCTTCATTTCCCAGAAGAGATGGAAAATAATGATTCAACTTTGTTTCTAGTAGGCATATCCCGTTTAGGACTATTTTCTGGGGGAGGGGCAGGTGGGTTATTAGCATTATTGCAGAGAATGTTAAAGAACGTTTCTGCTTTGTCTCCATGTTTAATTTCCTTTAACCAGCAAAATAGATACATTTCATGGTGACAGTTACTGGCAGAATGGTTGAGTGTGGGCTCAGAACTTGGTCAGACTTTCCTCCAGATCACAGCCTACTTCCACCACTTATTAGCTCTGTGGTCTCGGGCACGTTTCTTCACCTCCTTGAGCCTCAGTTTATGCATCTGCAAAACGGGTGTGATAACGCCTTCCTTATAGGGTTGATGTGAACCATTAAGTGCAATAATCTAAGCTCTGTGCCTGGCATGTAGTAAGGGTCCATTAAATGTTAGCTGCTATTATTGACGTTCTGATTATTACCACTATTATTAGAGTTGAAAGTGGCATAGAGATAGAGGTCATTAGGTCTAACTTGATTATGTCAGAGATGAAGAAACTGATTCCCGGAGCCCGTACATTCCTCGCCATGGTCCCCTAGCTGGTTCCCGGTAGAACCAGCCAGTGCAGCTTCTGGAGCTCTTTCTTCAAACTCATCACTGGCTGGTACCTTCAAGGTTACAATCATTCTTGTCTCCTTGCCGGGCGGAACGTTGGTGTGGCGTTCCCTGCAGAGTTTAAAAGGAAGGGAAGAAGAGTTTACAAGCCCCGTGGGGCCAGGGACCACGTCTATCTTGGTCTCCTCCATAGCCATAGTTCTCACTACAATGTCCAGCATTTAGTGATGTAATATTTATTAAACATAGGTGCCTTACCCAGCAAGGAGAGGACTACAAACATGTCACAGAGGTAAACTTGGCACCCATGAGCCCTAACTTCTCCCTTGGGAGTTGTTTCTGGGCGCATTTTCTCATGTCTGTCCTGTGTTCCTGGAGCTAACTGAACAAGTATTAAGGCAATCTATATGAGGGGCCCTTGCGTTCCGCCCTCACGTTCCCTCTTTCCTCCCTCTCCCACTCCTTCTCTCCCTTTCTTCTCTTCTTTCTTCTTCTCTCATCCTCCTGCTCTGCTCCCTACTCTTTATCTAGCTCCTATTTAACCAGGATAGGTGAGTTGTGCTGCAGTAATAAACACCCTCTCAATTTCAGTGGCTTAATATGCCAGAGTTTATTTCTCACTTAAGCAGAATCGTCTGGAGCTCTGGGTGACACTGCAGGACGAATGTCTTCCCGGTGCTGGCTCAGCAACCCTGTCTTATGGCACTCTCCATAGCAACCCGTGCTTTCACTCTCCCCGGGGGCTGAGCACGGAGCCCCCAAGGGACTCATGCTGCACCCCACCCCCCCATCACTTCCACCCCCTCTGGCATGGACCAGTCACATGGACCCGCCCGAGGGCTGGGAGGGGTCATCCCTCCGTGGGTCTGGAAGGTCCCAGAAGGCAAGGGGAACAGGATCTGGGTGAGCGTGAGGAGGCTTTTCCACAATTCTTTTTCAGAACTCAGCCCTTTTCCTCGTCTGTTCTTCTTTTTCACTTATGTTCTCTTCTTTCCTCTTCTTTCCCTCCCCTCCTTCATTCCCCTCCGTGCCTCCCACGTCCTCCCTTTCTGCCTCACTCCAGCTGCTGCCCATTATCCCCCCCATCCCCAACACACACAAAGCAGGTGCTGACCAAGGGTGGCGCTGTGACTCAATGGTCTGCTTGACCTTGAGTTCTTGCCCGGATGTAGGGGGATTTATGACAAAATCCTCCTGTTGTCCTGAGCACTTTTTCCAGAGGCTGGTGAAAGGTCAAGCCAGCCGTCCTGCACCTGGGAGGCACCAGGCAGCCCCAGAAACAACCCCTTCTCCTTTCAGAAGTCAGTGTTTTCAAAGACCCCACCAACCCCAGCACATAGCTCAGGGGAGCTGGATGTGCATTTGGAAGGGTGTGCATATGATTCCCTGCACGGGATCCAGGCACCTTAACTGTAAGGAGTGATCAGTTTGACTTCTTGACAGTATCAAGAAGGGGCCCGGGCGAGTGTTCCGGATTACCACAAAGACCTCAGTGTGCCGTGAGTTAAGATGGAGCCTGCATTTTCAACATTTGCAACAGATGGAAGAGAGCTTGTGTGGCCAACAGGCCGGAGGCACACGGCACAGGGAGCCGGGCTGTGCCTTCGATTCGTCGTGTCTGTTAGGTGGGTCTCTCTCCCTCTGAGTCTCAGTCCCTTCCCCCCAAAAGACGGTGTTTGGACAAGGTGACTCTTGAAGCAGCTTCTAAGGCTCCCCATAGGAAAGAAGGGGCAGAAATACGGTGAGGAGAGGACTGGGGGGGGGGGGGCGGGTGGACAAGGTATGAACAGGCAGCACCAGGGACAGGGTTTGAAGACTTTATACATATTAATCGCTTATTTTCCTCAAAGAGCAGCTCAGATTATATGGTCAATTTTATTCTTTGTTGTCTCTCCTCTTGTTTTTCTTCCCCCCCTTGTAAAAATTTTAGTGTCAGAAAATGCTGAGGATGAAAATATTAGGAAACTTAGAATCAGCTTGTTGAGATCCTCGGTATAGACACATCAGCTTTCGGTGATTTCCCCCAAAGTTGAAGGTTATAATTTTTCTACTCTTCCTAAGAAATAATGGCCTCTTGGAATGTGCAAGTAAATTAGTCATACTGTGTCCTGAGAATTGGTCTCTGTAATACATCCTGGTCTCTGAAAAAGAGCTGCTGTTGTATAATGGATTTTAGAAGTCTCCAAAGCTGGTTCAACTAACATATTTGTTAGTCTAATAAATGATATTGCTTTTGTGAAGATTTTTCCATATAGCACAATTTAATAGAGGAATCAATAGTTTCTCAGACATGACAAAAGGACCTGGGTGTGCTTTGATGGGAGACACAAAGTGGCTTGTTGCTCTAATAAAGCCAAAATGGGAAAAAAAAAAAGTTTTTTCCCCCTCTTTCAAGTGTATTTTTACGAAGCTAAAATATACATACCACTTTCTCTAGGAAAATATTTGCTTCTCAATATTTTTTCCTGCAGCACTGTCTTACTGTTATTACACATGAATATGCATTTTGCTTTTATCTCACTCCTTCCCCTTGTGGGAAGAGCTGTCGCGAGGACATGCTTCTTCAGGGAAAAACTCAGGCCTGAAGAGATTTTGATCCCTTGGGTCTATGGGATATTTCTTTAGAAATCATTTTAGAACCGTTTGGGGCAAACATTGGCATCCACCTGTGTTTCTTCTTATCGTAACTTCTTAGAAGTCCGTAACGTGGTTTCGTATGGTGAGAAGCCATCTCCCCTAGCAGGGCCTGCCTTGACTGGTGCATGCAAAACAGACGAACATAAGGGAAGGGCAGCAAAAATTATACAAAAACAGAGAGGGAGACAAAGCGTAATAAGGTTTTAAGGTTGTGTGTGCCGTCCTCTGACTCCCGATGCCATAGCGATACCTTTGCTGGCTCCGGTTAATGGGTTAAACAAATCTCTTTTGGAGTCGTTGAAGCCGCCTGGAAGGAAACTGGTTTGGTTTTGAGAATGTTAGAACATCTGTGTGTCTCTTCCTCAGCCAAAACTTTTAGTTTTTGCCATGGAATGTGTTATTTGGAGGGTGTCTGATTTTCCCGGCTATGGGTTCTACCTACTGGCAGAAACAATTTGCTGACATTGTCCCTTCGCAGTTATCCCTAAATAACACCATCCTCAAATATGAACCCAAGAATGGGTCAGAAAATGACTTTGGGGAACAATTTCTACCAAACTGATGAGAGGCTGCTCTTTGAAAAGCTGAGATTATTGGCCATGGTTGTCTTTAGAGATAGAAATAGTCTCAGAACATTTCCAGAGAGGAGATAAATGATGTGTTAGGGGAGCTAAAATTGACTGTAGAGACCAGATGTGTTGAGAACAGGAGTTTTCAACTTAACTACATGCTAGAATTACCTGATGGGCTTTTAAAAAACACCAGAGCCTTGGTCTCGTACCTAGAGATTTCTGATTCAGCTGGTCTAGGCTGGGCCTTGGGCAACAGTCTCTTCCTCATTTTCTCTCCTTTTCAGGTGATTCTAATGGGGAGTCAGGGCCGAGAACCATGAATCCCGAGCAGTGTTACTCAAAGTATAGGTCCTTAGTCAGCAGCAACAAAATCACGTTGAAATCTGTCAGAAATGCACTTGAGAGTGGACCCCAGGAATCTGTACGTTTCAGGCCTCCAGAAGATTTTTATCTAGGATTCTCGAATGTTAGCATGCATCAGAATCGCCTGGAGAGCTTGTTAAAATGCGGAATGCTAGAGTCCACCCCCAGAGTTTCTGATTGAGTGGGCCTGGAACAGGACCGGAGAACTTGCAGCTTGAACAAGCTCTCAGGTGATGCTGATGTTGCTGGTCCGTGGTCCACACGTAGAGCAGCATTAGTTCAGAGGAGGCTTGGGGGCTTGCACTGTTTCTGAATTTGTTGTAAGGGTGGCTATTTAAGGCATTGGGGCCTCAGGGCTCACGTAGATGGGCTCATTAGAACCGATTGCTTTGGCTAGCAAACCTCCTTCCCCACCCCCCCTCTTTAAAAATATTTATTTGTTTATTTATTTTTGAGGAAGGGAGGGGAGAGAGAGAGAGAGAGAGAGAAAGAGAAAGTGAGGGAGAGGCAGAGAGAGAGGGAGACAGAGAATCCCAGCAGGTGCCGCACGGTAAGCACAGAGCCCGATGTGGGGTTCAAACTCACGAACTGTGAGATCGTGACCCGAGCCGAAATCAAGAGCCGGGTTGCGGAACTGACTAAACCACCCAGGCGCCTCCCCTCCCACCTTTTTTGAAAACAGATTTTTCTGGCGAGGCTGCAAAGCATGGGATGAAAGTCCAAAGTCAAGCTTTGTCACAGATGATAGTCACTGACTGGGTTGGGGCCAAGTGGTGAGGGCAGGGGGCGCCTAGAACCCCTTTGTCTGTCTGCAGGAGCGGCCTTCTCCCCCTCCGGCTGATTTCGGGCATGTGGGAATACTGCAAGGCATGGCCAGACCTTCTGATTTTAAAAGGTAAGACAAGGATCCTACATTTCTTCTGAGAAATTTCCTGATCTTTAAATGTTGGCAACGCATTTTTAAAAAAGGCAATATCCCTGCGCTGACCAAACGAAACACATCTGTGGGCAACCAGTTTGCGACCTCAGAGTGCCTTCTCTGAGTCAAAGGTTCCATTAGGAGTCATTCAAAATGAGTCCTATTCAAAGTAACCTAAGAAATACACCCAATTTCCTGGGTTCGCTTCCTATCATTGTGATTCCGTGGGATATCAGGGCAACAGGGAAAACGTTATTACATACTTTTTAAAAAGGATAATTTAAATATCTCGGGCTCTAGCTTATGTGCTTCCAGGTTTTAATATAATAATCATTCTTGGTACAACATATTTCTTTGGAAATGAAATTTGGATGCATTTCAGTTTTTAATGCATGGAATTAGCAAGATAGGGGTTGGAAAAGTTTCAAACTCCATAGAAGAGTGGCCACAAAAGAACATTCAAACCAATAACTAAAAACCTCAGTGGTATATGCTTCAATTACTGGATCTTGGGTATTCAGGGCTGACTACATCTTCCTGCATATTGAATTATTGTAGCATTAAGTTCCTGTAACATTTAGGAAATAGATGGCTGAGAAGTGACGGAGACGAGAAATTTAAAAAGCAGGCATCGCATTCCTTTTTATTACGTGTATCTGTCCTCTCAAGGACAGAAGAGGTGCTTTCCATCTGTTTAAATCTTGGACTGGCATTTCCAGCCCTGCGGTGCTGGAGGGTTTGTGGGTCTCACCCATACACCTGACTTTGCATTTCACCCCTCAGACTTCCATTTCGTTAGGGGGAATCTGCTATTATGCGTGCTCATTCGTATCTTGTGGTAAAAGTTTTCTCTGCTCTCTGCTGAGTTTGTTGATGGCTTTGTAGTTGTACATCGTCTGAAGCTGCCGACAGGGTGGAGGAGGCCTGGACGGAGCATAAATGTCGCTTGGTGGTAACTCCATTGTGTTCCCTTTGTATGTTGAATTTCAGTTTTTGTGGTCTCTGAAGATATGATTTGGTATGTGTTGGCAGGTCAACAGAGGGAAAATTTCCAGGGATGAAATCCAAGGTTGTCACTATTACCTCTGGAATATAAATACAGAAGAATGGTCAGTGGGATTTCCCTATGGTCCACACCAGTGTATGGGAAATAGGATTCATCTAAGATATTCACATCTGGCTAATAAGAAAGTGGTATTTCGTTTCACTTCTGCTATTTCTCCTTGTGTGTTTTCCGTCTTGGGGTCCCTGTGGAGAAGATGAAATTTGTATGTTTTTGGATCTCTGGCCAAATACCGTCTAATCTCTCCTTAAGCATGAGTAAAGTCTTTACAAGCGTAGATATACTTGAGAAATCTGAAATTGGGGAGGGATGCAAGCTTGTTGCAGTTTGGAGAACAAGCACAGGAATTTTTAGCCTGATGTAGTTTTTGTACTTTGGAACGTAACTGAGAAAGGGATAGGAACAGACAGATTTTTAATTAAATGAGCAATTTTAGAAAGGAAAAAAAAAATTCTGGAAATTGAAAAGAAGTATTTTGGATTCTGGCTCAAGTCCTGGTATGAGTTTGGAATGTTCTAAGCTGTTCAGCATGAGCCAGAAATAGTTTCCTAAGGAGGCAGACGTAGGCTCCTCAAAGCAGACCTTGGCCCCTGTTTTTGGTGCCATAGGTAGACACAATTCTGTTGGCTTTTCTACAGGGTGGCTGCTTGGGGACGTGGATGAAAATCCTCAGCCTGGTCCATGTGGTGTTGTAGGGTGTCCCAGACTTACTTTCCCATAAGTCTCAGCGATGAAGTTATCCACTTTTTCCCGACCCAGTGAAACGAATCCGTTCTTAACCTCTCTGGTCATCAACTTCTTTATAAAACTGAGGGTGATAATATTTGCTCTGTTGCCCCATGACATTTTGGTAGTCAACTGAGATAATAAATTACAAGCACTTCTCAAATGGCTAAGTGATACAGAGATGTAAAGATTTATTAGTCTGCTACAGGGATGACGAAAGGAACTTGGGAACTTTCCAGCCCAAATCAAAAGGTTGTAGGCGGTATTAAAAGTCTATAGGCAGATCATCTAGGAGCACTGTCCCATTGCAATCGGCCTCAGTGGTCAGTCCGCTTTGAATTCATATCTTTGCTTTACCCACAGTACGGTGCAATGGTTTTTTAAGCCTCCCTTTCCTCATCTGTAAAAATAAGTACAAAACCTACCCCGCAAAGTGACTGTGTACGCCGAATGAGATTGTATATCGGAAAGTACTTATATAGAAAGGTTTCTATTAGATACTCATGAAGTGTTGATTTGATTCGTTGAGTCATACACTGATGGTGATATTCTGAAACCATATGCAATGTACATAGGGACATCCAAGATACTGTGAACCACTTTGTTGGACCAGTCCAGTTCCTTCTAATAAATCTGAAGAAGGCAGAATTCAAGTCCTGTTGTACAAGCAGGAGACTGCCTAAAAGGTCCCTCCTTAATGAATATTGCACCTGCAATAGTGTTATTCCTTCTGCATAAAGCATTGCTTCTCCAAATGTCCTCTTTTACAATGCAAATAGCTGCATAGGGGACACATGAATTGATTATCAGCCATTAGCTCTTCAGCATCAGTTGGTTGAGCTTGAGTTAGAGGCATTTCCTGGGGGCAGGGTTAGGTTCTAAGGTCAATGAGTAAGGGGAAAGTTCAGTGTGGTCAAAATCACCATCAACTTGTCCATAATCCCACTACGTATGATTTTGTGCATATGTAATTAGACCACACAGTTCTACCGCAGAGGTGGAATAGATGGTTATTTTCACGTGAAGACCAGACAAGCTATTTGACTTGTGCTTAGGATTCAAGTTAGATGAAAAATATTCAGTTTTGTTCTTATAGTTGAATTTCCTCAATGTAAATGTGTTTTGATGTTACTCGCTGTCCTTTACTAAGTGGAGCTAGCTGAATGCAGGGTCCTTGTAGAATGGGGCACCAAACAGGCTTGTTTGAAATGGCACCAAGACGGAGGCATAGGTCTGCATCCTGGACCATTATCTAGAGTGGGAGGTCTGGGTATATCACCAGTGATGAGACGCTCTGGGAAACCAGATGGCAGCAAAAGACAGTTGGGGAAGAGGAGGGTGAACAAAAGGCAAGATTTCTTTTAGAAGTATGTGTCCAGTGAATACGTCGGTGCTCGACCAATCATCGTTCAATAAATGAATTAATTACGATTCATTGCAGAAAGTTGGTCTAATTTATGTCCCCATCAGCGAACGTGAGAATTTCTGCTTTGCAGCAACCTTACACACATTACATATTTTACGAATTTTTGTGCCGGTCTGATAGAAAAACATGTTTCATTTTTTATTTTAATGTACATTGAAAAACACTAGAGTCAGTCTCTTCCTTTCACAGAGCAGAAGGATAGGGTCACTTAGCTGATTGCTTGATCCTTGGTCTGACTTCAGCCACCTCAATCCATGCTACTTTGCTGTCCGTGACTTTCTGTGACAGTCACTTGCCCTCAGTGGCGTTCATTTGTTCTGGAGTGCCCCTTCAAGGACTGTTCACTTGGACCTGGTCTGGTCTGGTGCTGAGCCGGCTTCCATTCCTGACCTGTCCTGTATGGGAGGTTGCTGACCTCTCCCTTACATGAGACCTCTGCTGGGGACACGTGGGGCCCACGTACCATCGTGTACCTCAGGACCTTCTTGCACTCTCCTTTCCTGCTGTGTGCCTGTTCAACTTCCACCCATCCTACTACTGCTACTTCAAGCCTCACTTCCTTCTGGGAACGATTTCCTTCTCCACTGAATACATCACACAACTGACTGAACCATTTAACAAGACTCAAGTAAACGGCACAGACAATAATTGGCATCTTTTGTAATAATGGAGTTTGCATGTGGTCGATGAGTAATAAGAACAATGGTCGCGGGCACCTGAGTGGCTCAGTCATTAAGCATCTATCTGACTTCGGCTCAGGTCATGATTTCACAGTTGGTGAGTTCGAGTCCCACACCGTGTGAGCTCGAGCCCTGCTTTGAGTGAACATGAGCCCCGATTTGGGTAAAATCACGAGCCTTGGGTGAGTCCCGCTTCTCTCTCTCTCTCTTTCTCTCCCTCCCTCCCGCGCTCCCTCCCTCCATCTCTCTACACTCCTCACTCACTTGTGCCCCCCCCCACCCCTCTCTAAAAAAAACAAAAAAGAACAATGGTCTCTGGAGTCAATGGGAATTCATCACATGGGCATCATGTCTGAGGTGGAAAAGAAGAATCACTAACTTAGGGTTCAATTCGATAAGCAGCACCTTTGTGGTATAATAGCTCTGATTTCCAGTTTTCCCAGTCAGGGACTCACCATCTATTCAACTGCAAACAGGTTAATCTCCAGGTCTTGGTTTTCTCATCTGTGAGACCAAGATGCGGTGTGGTAACCTTGGAGAGCAGGGCTGCTGGATTATATAGCCTGCGGGCCAGCCAAGTGGCTAAATTAAAGGACTGATTTAAAGGAAGTTAAAAAGAAGATAAAAATGACACCAACCCAGAGATCCCATCACTCAACTCAAGTTGCTGTGTTCTGAGGAATTAGAAGCCATGATCTATGATTTGAGTATAACTCAGGGAACAATTTTGGTCTAACGGCTTCAAATATATTTACAACAGCCTATCCCCCATTTC
This sequence comes from Acinonyx jubatus, assembly GCF_027475565.1. Taxonomy (NCBI): domain Eukaryota; kingdom Metazoa; phylum Chordata; class Mammalia; order Carnivora; family Felidae; genus Acinonyx; species Acinonyx jubatus. Next base: position 161,371,172 of record NC_069381.1, on the reverse strand, counting down.
AACCCTGTTTTTTACTCTATAAACTTCCTTCTCTATGTCTAAAGATATTCTGCCTTAATTCCTTGAGGGTCTGACCCTTTCTGAGCCTTAGTTTATGTTCTTTTGTTCTTGTACTTGACATTACCTCAAATAGTCTTGTAAAATCTTGCTTCTGTTCCCTTCAGAATTTTATATCCCTCAATGAGGCACTTTCCCCCCATTCCTTCAGAAAAATAGCTGCATTGCTTTCATAAGTTTTTTCTTTCATTAATCCAGATAAAAATTTCAAGCTCCTTAAATGATACATACTGTCTTCTCTGGCACTATTACCGTGTAGAGAATAACCTAGAACAAGGTTATCTAAGCAAAGTTAACATTTAGCCAATCTGTACTCAACCTGGTCATCACCGTTGAGATGCCTTTAAGAGGATGGCCCAGGAGGAAGCTGGTAATCTGGTCCTGGGGAGACAGAGCTGTTTGAAATACTGTTCAGCCCAGTATTATTGTTCCCTGGTGTGGTTCATGGGTAGAGCCACTCAGTGGCCTTTTTTTCATTTGTTCATTCATTTATTCATTTCTTAGCTGTTGACCATCTCAGATGAAAATGGCTATCATTTGTTTTCAGGAGAAGGTGGACTGCTCAACACTTTGGCAAGAGCAGTTATTCACTTAAGAGATATTTTTTGAGGGTCTGTGCTTTGCCCAGAGCAGGGGATAAAAAGAAATACCAAGACAGTGTTCTTGCCCTATAGAAGTTCATTGTCTGGTGGGGGAGATGGACAAACCAGCAGTTAATTATGATCCAGTGTGACAAATGCTCTGCTACAGGTCAGAACTGAGAGAGGCACTGTGTCTTTTGGGGGCCATAAGAGCGGGAGTTCGAAAGGAAGACTTGGAAAAACTGATGCTTCAAGCAGGGGAGGCCACAGGGTGTGTGTGGAGGGGAGATGGGATGTGACACAGGAAGGGAGATAATATGTGAATGTATTAGTTTCCTATTGCTGTGGTCACAAATTGTCACAGGTTGGGTGGCTTAAAACAACACGACTCTGGAGGTCTGAAGTTTGTGATGGGTCTCCTTGGGCTAAAATCAAATTGTTGGCAAGGCGTGTTCCTTCTGGAATTCATTTCCAATTCCTAGAAGCTCCCTGCATTCCTTGGCTCATGGCCCTTTCCTCCATTTTCAATGCTGGCAGTTGCCCCTCCCCCTACCTTGCACCTTGCTTCTATCATTCCCTTTCTAACTCTGACTTTCTTGCCTCCCTCTCTTACTTAGGAGGACCCTTGTGATTACATCGGGCCCTCCTGGATGAGCCAGGATAATTTCTCCACCTCCAAACATTTAATTTAATCACAACGGCAACATCTCTTTTGCATGTAAGGGTCACATTCACAGGTACCAAGGACTAAGAAAGACCCCTTTGGGCCTCTTTGGGGGGCCACTCTTCTGTCTGCCACAATGAGCAAAGGGCACTTTGTTGGGACGGAGAAGGAACTCCAGTCTGAAGTTATTTGAATGTAGTTTGAGTGGTCAGTGCATAGTTCGAAAGATAGCAGTAGAACAATTCCAGTATAAACCGCTTACCTTCTTACATGTAATCTGAGTCTCTTGTTACATCTGTGAGGCTTCATTAATGGCCCTGTTCATGTGAAGAAATGAGCCACCATTTGACAGTTCTTCTTAGTAAAGAAAAATACCGATTAGGATAGTGTTATTTCTTATAATGAAGCTATATGAAATCGTACCTTAAGAAATAGTGTGGATTGGGGCATGTGGGTGGCTCAGTCGGTTGAGCGTCCAACTCTTGATTTCGGCTCGGGTCATGGTCCCTCAGGTCATGATCCGGCTCGTGGGATGGAGCCCTGAGTCAGGCTATGTGCAGGTGGTGGGGAGCCTGCTTGGGATTCTCTCTCTTTTCTTTCTCTGCCCTTCCCCGACTCGTGTACGCATGCACGCTCTCTCTCTCTCTCGCTCACTCGCTCTCGCTCTCAAAATAAATAAACATAAAAAAATAGAGTGGGTTCAGAGACCGTTAATAAGTTGTGAACCGTCTTGACAGGAAAGACTGTTGCTCGACTCTGTTCACCTTGCTTAGGAACTAGCCTGTCTCAGTTCACTTCCCTTCCTACTATTTTCTTCAAATTTGCAGTTCAGAGCGATAACCTGCAGGTGTGCCTCTTTCTCACCTTACCTTGTCCCTGAGCCCAGTCTTGGGTCCCACTGATCTCTCTGCAGTGGTGGAGGCTAGGGGACAGAGGATGGGGACTGCTTGCTCCAATGGAGCGGGACACGGTTAAAGGACATCTCAGATCTGCTGTGCCGTCTCTTCTTGGTGGCTGACTAGGAAGGTTCAGCTGCTACAGTGGGTGGAAGGGTGTAACTTTCAAAGCTTCCTTATACCCTTGTCTTCGGAGCGTCTTCACATTTATTACAAAATGTTGACACATTTATCACGTTTGCAGACTGATTAAAGAAACTCCAGACCCGAGGAAATTTCAGGCATCGCGCATTCTTGAAACCGTCTTTCAAGATAGGCTAAACAATACTTCACCAGTCAAATGTGCTTCCCGGGATCCCACCGTTGTTTTCCCACCAGCCCTGCCCACACTGAACCGATTCCCCTGGGAGATGGTTGTGTTTGATGCTGGGGAGTTTTAGCATTCTGTGGAACTATGGGGCCAGTGCTTCCCTCTGAAAATTTGCGCTTTGCCCGTGTGCTTTACCAGTGTTCTTTCTTTCTTGGACTTGGACATCGTGGACCTGGGGCTGAGTCTGGCCTCTACCGCATGCAAACAGAAGCAAGTCACATGACTGCCAGTTGCTGGGTGCCATCAGTATGTGTGATACTTTATTTTTTTTTTAAATTTTTTTAAACGTTTATTTATTTTTGAGACAGCACATGAACGGGGGAGGGGCAGAGAGAGAGGGAGACACAGAATCGGAAGCAGGCTCCAGGCTCTGAGCCGTCAGCCCAGAGCCCGATGCAGGGCTCGAACTCACAGACCGCGAGATCATGACCTGAGCCGAAGTCGGCTGCGTAACCGACTGAGCCACCCAGGCACTCTAATATGTGTGATACTTTAGGCAGTCCTCACGACAACCCTGCTCTGTTGGAGGTAGGCAGAAAGCCAGAGAAACATTAGTCCTTATGGGTCATGGGCAGTGGAGCTAGGATTCAAAGGCTGGTGCGTCTGGCTCTGAATCTAGGGGCTTCTAATAGTTTTCTTCAGGGTCAGAGTTTCTTCAGGAGTAGGTGAGTGAGGGCTGCTGGGTGGTTGTGGGACCCCAGTCCCTCCTTTGGGAAAAGTTCTACTGTTATCTGTTTGATAATTAAGAATTTTTAGGAAAAAAGTTTGAAGCTAAAAAGCCATAAAAAACCATCACATTTTTACTCCATTATGCCTTTCTAAGTTACGTAATCTGGAGACTGTCTCCTGTAAACTCAGCGTAATAATAGTACAGTCCTATGGAATTGTAGAAAAGATGAAATGAAACAAAATAAATGAACCATCTGATATAGGATAGGACCTCTCATACTAGTTAGTTCTCCTCTTCCTTATCATACAGAGGCTTTTCATTTAATGTATGGCTCAACCGTGCCCAGGGCACAACTGAACCATTTATTTGGGGTATTTTCACATTGTTTACAATCGTAGCTTTTTAATTCAACAAATGCAACAGATGTTTGTTTAGAACCAACTGTGTGCCTAGAGATGTGTTGGGTCTGTGGCCAGGGACAGCCTAGTGGATAGGTGGGGTGGGCATCCATCCAATATGGCAGCCATGAGAGCCGCCCCATCCCACTCTGAAGAAAAATTGATGTCTGGAAAGCCTCCACTGGGAATTCTTGTCTTTGGCTCTCTTCTCAAAATCTCTCACTAAAATGTAAAGCCCTCAAGAGAGGAAACTTCTCAGTTTTTGTGAGTTTGTAGGGTGTGAATTGGATGGTAGATTTGGAGGAAGACCTGAGATGAAGGAGAGGGGTCAGCGGGAGGTAGGGACAGCTCCAATGTCAAAATGCATTTCCTCCTGACTCAGCCAGAGTGGGCCTGTGCCATTGTCAAGGGAACATGATGACAGTCATGTTATGTTCCCTGGGTCTTGGGTCTACAGTGCTGGCCTGGGGCTGCCTACTGGAGTCTGTCCAAGGATCACTGATGCAGGTGGTTTTGTTTGGAAAAGAGGGTAACTCAGGCCAACAAACTATGAGGAGACCAGCTGGTTCAACAACTAGACCCAGGCTGGGGGAACAGATTAAGAAGCAGCGAGCCAGGTACCCAGAGCGACACATTATAACTCTCACAGACATTGAGCTTGGGAGGTAAGGGCAAATACCAATTTCCAGCAGCAACCCCCAAACTCAGGGAAAGATGGACTTAGTCGAAAAAGACCTTGAGAGTTTTTCTGAATTTGGTAACAGTAAGGAGTGACGCTAGCTCTGGGACTGACAAAAATAAGTTGTTGCAGAAGCCAAAAAGGCCAGATAAGAAAATGAAGGGAAGAGATCATTCAGGACAAGATATCTCTAGAATGCTGTCCTGGAAAATGTGAGGGTCTGGCCTCTGCAAAGAGACTGCCTGGTCAAGAAAAGATACTAAGCAACCTTCGTAAGAGGAGAATAATGGAACGATCGATCACAATAACAAATGTTAATATGTGACAGGCACTCATCTAAACACGTTGCATGAGCTCACTCAATCCTAGTAACATTCTTATGAAGCAGGTACTATTCATTATCCCCATTTGGGTAAGGAAACTGAGGCACAGTCAGGCTAAGCTGCTTGCCTAAAGTCAGTGGTGAGGCCAGAGTTCCAACTGAGAGCCTGACCCTGGAGCCCGTGCTCTCAAGTACTTGCTTCCTCTCTACAAAGTGCACCAGGTGCTTATGAAAAGTCCTATGAGAGACTAAGACTGGAGCAGTGGTTTTTGTCAGAGGCCAGATGTCCCGGATTAGTGAGCAAGTTAGTGTGCCTGTTCTTGTACGTTTGTTTGTTTGTGTTCCCCTGATGAGTGGGGAAAATGTAGTATTTGTTCGTTTTCCAGAGAAATCAATGACCCCAAATAGGTTAAGAATCCCAAGGCTGGGCTTCTAGGCTGCCTGTTGAGGCACAGGGTTGAGGCTGGTCTGTGTCCTCAGGATGGACTGGCTGGTGCTTCATGCTGGATCTCCCCGGAAGTGTGTTTCTAGGGGCTCACTCTCTGTCCTTGTGGGAATTTGGCTGGGAGAGATCATCCCCTGGTAAGCATTTCATTCTCCAGGCTTGGCTCAGTGTGTATTTACTAGAAGATGAAGCCTGTTAAGGCAGAAAAATGGTCCCTGCGCTGGAACATTTTTTCTCTAAGTGTCATTACCCATGACTTCTACTGAGGGAAAAGAGAGGCAAAATCCTTATATTCTGGGCAAATGCGTTTGCGATTTTCTGGTGACATTGATTATAGCTTATCTAACTTCATAACAGATCTGTCTTATCCATAAGATACACTGTAGCTTGAAAATCCGAAGAGATGCTGGGGGTTGGGGAAGGGGGCATCATTCTTACTTCCAGGGAAGATTTTGTATTATGGTAAGTCACTTTCCCTAGACAACTTAGACTAAGCAGAGGTTCTTTCTGTGAGGATCAATATTGTCACTGGTCCTGAGCAGCAAAGGAATGTGGTTTTTTTTTTCCCCCCCTACCATCTACACCTAACAATGAAGAACAATGAAACAGGAACAACTGAACTATTAGTCACCTGACTGGTGTCCGGAAAACTACCATTTTGCCTTCGTTTCCCAGTGAATCTCACTTAGGTTAAGGGTCCATGGCCAATGTTTGTTTTAGACTTACTCATATATTTTCCATTTTACTTGCTGATAATTTCGTTTTGTGTCTGGGATCAGCTCCCTTCTGCCTGAATTATATTCTTGCAAATGCCTTTGGACAGAGTCTGTTGAATGAACGTCTTCATTTTGCTTTGTTCTAAAAAAAATTTTTTTTCATGAGTATGGAATTTATAATTTTTCTCTTCAGCTCCTGAAGGTTTTCTGCTATTTTCTGGCTTCCATTGCTGTTATTGCAAGTTTAGCTGTCAAATGAACTGTCGCTTGCTTGAAGGTAACCTGCCTTTTCCCTTTGTCCTACTTTCAGATCTTCCTTTTGTCTTTGATCTATCGTTTGACCGTAGTGTGTCCAAGGGAGGATTTATTTTTACTTAACTTACTTGGGATTCACTGAGTTTTAATTTCTGGACTCCTGGAGATGGAAGTCTCTTGAACCTTACTTTTCACTTCTTCAAAATGGTAATGATGATCATCTCTGGTTCGGTGGGCTTGCTGAAAGGATTATATGAAGCAATGCACGCACATTTCCTATGAGGAAGGATTTCTCCAGTTGTGTTTCACTGAATTAGGTATCTTCTCTGCTCAGGCTTCCTCAAAAGGTTCTGTGACCCAAGCTATTTGGGAAGTGCTAATTACTGCAGACTCTCTTGAAGAGTTGCAAAGCTCATCGGCATCACGAAAGCCCTGAGAAGTCCTGCAGTATTCTCCACACTCATGTGTCCTCAGAACAGCCTTTGTCGTAAATATCTCTTCATAGCTCATATTTCACGGGACATAGTCGGGAGGAATGCTGTATGAAATATTGAGTGTATAAGGTCTTGAATGAAATGTTTCATTTGATGAGAAAGGAGTATTTCCCCGCCACAGGCCAGGGTCTTACACTAAGCCAAAACCAGGAAGAGGATAGATCACAAGAAGATGGTGGCTCATAAAGGCCTTGTCCCAGGCCCCCAGAATCTAAACCTGCTGTTACGAGGGCATCCCTACCTCCCTTGGTGTGAAGTCGCGAGGACGGACGTGCACACTGAGTATATGGAATCTGGGTCACATACAGAGTCGTCCATCTGGGTGAAGGACACGGGGCTTCTTTCTTCCTCAAAGAAGCCCTGATTGGTCTCAAGGGCCCATTTTCGAGAAGTTCATAGTGCAAGAAGATCACAGTTTGTCTATTCGGGAGGAATAGTCTTGATGTTAATGTGTGTTTGAATTTGGAGGCCTCCACTCAGCAGAGAGCTGATTTCTCTCTCTCTCTCTCCTGAGAGGGGCTGGGGGGAGCAGGGTATCAACAACACATTCAGATTTACCTTGAGGTTGAGACCCCAAATGGTCAGATTTCAAAAAGGAACATTTCTAATGTCCCCATGCAGCCTACGTTTGTTGTCCATTTGTTGAGAGAAAGGAGAGGCAAAGCGCAGAAAGTTAGTCTTAAGCGTCTGCGGGAATAAGGCTGCAGAACAATTTCCCTCCCAGAGAAAGAGGAAAGTGTGTAACTACATATTTGTGAAGTTGGCTTAGGGTTTTTAATTTCTTTCCCCAAGAGGTTTCAGGAGCATGATCTCTATTTCCTTGATCGGTGCCGTGAAGAATAGTTCTAAATCTGTTTCCTGTGTAGTCTAGGAGCAAATATCTTCTTGAATCAGGCCTGATCTTACTGAAAACTGAGACTAATGCTCCTTCGTGTTTCCCTTGACCCCCAGGATGCCATCGCCTGGTTCAGGTCTGTTCACAACCATCCTGGGGAACTGACAGAAAGCGCGTGCAGGGGATATGCTCTGCTCCAGCGGGTAGAGCTGGGTCTCTCATTTGGTAGTTGGCTGCTACCTGCCTCAGTGGGACCCACGCTCCGGTTGAAAGTGCAGGTTTCTAGGCCCCATGCCAGACCTCCCAGAGTATCAGCATTGTCCACTTCCTCATGAGATTAGTGTGAAGTTAAAGTCTGAGTTTGCCGTGGGAGCAGTCTTGGGTGGCATCGCCAGAAAGGGCTGTCTTTGCCTGATTTTTCACATCAGAAAACACGATTCCTCTCCACACAAGCTTTGAGGGCCTCTAAGTGTCCATTCACTCTTAAGTTCTCAGATGTAGGGTCTGCTGAAAATTCTCCCTTCTATGACCTTTGGAGCCTGGCTGGCTGGTTTGTTCGAGGTAACTGGGTTGATATGGGCTGGGAGCAAACAAACGTAATTATTAGGAATCTTCACGTTGCTAGAGTGTCCCAGTAGTTTCCAGAGCACTTGCAAAACTAAAGCCACAAAGGCATTGTTCGCTGGATCCTCTCTATGAATCCGTAAGAGCGTTAAGATAAGCAGAATAAGTATTAGTAGTCCCATTTTACGAAAGTGGAAACTGAGACTCAACTATATTAAGTGATTTGTTCAATGTAGACAGTGGTGGAGTCAGATTCAGCCCAAGTTTTCCTGCCTGCCCACTTTTCACTCTTCCTCTCCAACGCCCCACTGAAAACTCCTTGCTCCCTTTTGCTCTCCATTAAGGTTTCCACTGCTGTTTCCATGAATCAGGGTCAAGCAAGTGGCCTCTGTGTGCGGGCCATTGTGGATGTAGTTCCCTTTTCGATCCTAAAACACTAATAATTTACCACCTTACTAGCCTGAATGCTGGCCAGCCCTTCCCGACTGTGTGCACTGACGTGTCTGTATCTCTACAGAAGGAGAAATGTGGGGGCAACTCAGAGGCACGTTTGCCTAATCGGGCTGTTTTGTGATCATTTCCTTCACTTTCCTGAAGTTTTTTTTTTTTTAATATTTATTTATTTGGGGGGAGAGTGCAAGCAGGGGAGGGCCAGAAAGAGGGGGACGGGGGGTCTGAAGCAGGCTCTGCGCTGACAGTCTGAGAGCAGTGAGCCCGATTTGGGGCTCAAACTCATGAACCGCAAGATCATGGCCGGAGCTGAAGTTGGACGCTCGACCGACTGAACCACCAGGTGCCCCCACTGTACTGATATTTCTAACTCTTGATTTTGCAAAGATAAAAATAATGTACACCAATAATCATGCCATCTGGAGGTGGGATGCCCCTGTTCTTTTTTCTCCCACCCCTCCCCCCTTCCCCCACCATCCAGGACACATGTACCTACCGACAAAAATGGCGCTGTGTTCTATGCAGTTTGGCGGAATGACAGGGGAGGATATTTGCACAATTTGAACCGGCAAACATTTTTAACGGAAATAATGACAAAGTTGCTGTTCTGATTACCCAGCACGAAGAGAATAGTTTTCTGATTCCACAATTAATTTGATCCATGCAGATAGTTTATTCTCCCGAATCCGTCCAGCGCTAAATCTGAAATGATTGTCTAACCTACAGAATTCTCCAAGTAACTACTTAACAAGCTTTTTGCCTTCTGGAGACCGTAGGCACAGTCAGGAGGGGGGGAAAAAAGAATTTTTCCCTTCTGTTAGTCTGTTCACTTTTAAAAGTCTTTGCAATGCTTTGTCATCTATCCATATTTACTCAGCACCTACAGGCGCTTGGGGTGCGGAGATTGGATAGATTCGTGGAGCACAGAGGTAGTAGATTTGTTCTGCTTTCAAAGGGTTTCACAGCATCGTTCTGCTTTTTGTGTATTTCTTCTTCAAAGCGATGGTTTTTTCCTTCCCCAGCACTGGTTAAGAAGGCATTTCTTACTTTCTCTCTAAGCCTCTCATCAGAAGGTCCTCAAGGTGAACGATGATGTATTCCCTTCTGACTGCAACTAAATGTGAGTGGTCTGGCCTGCCAGCTGCCTGCTGAAGTGATGTGGCGGCCGTGTGCCCGCACCCAGAGCTCCGGACGCGAGCTAGGCGACGGTTGAGTCTGAAAAGAAGCCAGCAGCCACATTCCGTTTTCCATGCTGTGGCCTCATCACCCCCTGAGCACTTGAGGGGGAGCATGGCAGGCATGTGGGGCCATGTTCTGTACCTTTGGGCCTCGAGGCGGACTTCTCTCTTTGTGATACCAAGTTTCTTGTGCAAGTCGTGGTGCATAGAAAACCATTATTGGGATACTGGGGTGGGTTTGGTAGAGTCCTGACCAGAGACAATGCTGTGTTTGTCCTAATACAGGAGAGAGAAGAAGCCAGGCTTTTCTTTGGTTACCTTAATGGATATATTCCCTAAAAGCTTCCGAGGCTAATTGTGGTGAAAATGTGCCAGGTAGACCCCTTTCATGCCAACCATAATTAATAGCGTTATAGTCTTCAAGGCCATAATGCTCATCAGTTATTAATTAGCAATTCATTTTGTTGAATAAATAATATTTATGATTGATGATAGAACTTGTAATTGGGCACTAGAAGTGGTCCTCCTGGGACTGGCTTACCAGCAAATATTAACCACGACACAGTAATGAAAAACACAGAGGATCATCCAGGAAAATCCACATTAAACAATTGTGACACAGCCAAGGTGTTCCTTCTCAACGGGAGAAAAGCTCATCTCGAGTGTTGGGTGTGTAACCTGGGCCTGAGTGTGTTAATTGTTTCTGGCCACACGGCATTAGGGTTTTCCATTTCCTCTTAAGCTTGTAATCAGCCACCCTATTTTTTTTTTTTTTTCCAAAAAGCAGATTGTTCTTTGCTAGACAATTCTATTGACTTTGAATTACTCTTGTGGTAGGGCCTTTCGAGGTATTGTCATGACACGTGCACACAGACTCGAGAAATAAAAAGTGCTTTTCCGAAAAGGTAATGATTGAAATTTTTATTTTAAATGATTCCTTAGATTGAATTCACTTTAGATTAACAGATTTTCCTGCCCAATTGATTTTCTGGCATCCATTCAGTGATCCAGCAGAGATAAAATGGGGGTTCATTTAGTCCATGGCTCTGAGGAAACTGAGAGCCTGGCAAATAGAACCAACAGCAAAGCTTCTTTCTCGCCCACACTGTTGGGGCAGGACAACTGAAGCCGGTCAGCTGCTGACCAGATGCTGTCTTCAATTAATATTCCAACCCTCAAAGACATTTATCGCTCACTCTCAAAAGCAGAGCAGCTGAATAATAAAGGGAAACACTAAAGCCATTTTTTTTTGAGAGCATTTATAATGGCTAAATTGCTCGAAATAAATTAGCACAATAAATAAACATAGTTTGTACAGTATCTGTAAAACAAATTCCTGGTCTTGGGAAAATAGACAAAGTGAGAGCTTGCATTTAACAAGCACATGCAATATGCTTCATTAAGACGGGACTTCTTTTTTTCTTTTTTCAATTTAAAAAGGGTTAATAAACTCCAAGATATCATTGCCAGTTAAACAGGTCCTGCACCATTTTAAGGGAAGTGAGAGGCTGCAAAGGAGACAGTTAAAAAGAAACCGAGAGCTGTGTTGTAATGCTAACAGGCAATTAACAAACTCATGGGTGTTAATTATCTTCATACTGTATCATGTTCAATTAGCTTAGTCTCTGCAACAAAGGCAACGATGAACAATTGCTTTGATAGGCGTACAGTACTTCATTTGTAGTTAATCGGTTTAAGCCCTGCGGTTGCTAGGTTACCTTGGTCTCCAGAGGTAAAAATCTGTACAGATGCACTATGTTTAAATGACTACAGAGAACTGTTTAAACTCAAACCATGTATAACTCTTTATTGATTTTTCACAGAAGATCTCAGCTCTGATGATAAGGTTTTGATATATTTTCCTGCTACAGCCAGTTCCTTGGAGTATTGCAGAAAAAAATCTGTCAATATGCTTCTATTATGATCTCTTGATCTGTGCCTATAAAAACCTTTAGCCACAGCCCTTATTATAAATAATGGAAGAAGCAATATCTGATTTTTTTTTCACACTGTACTACACGAAGATTTTTTTCTTCATTGCCTTTGGATCCAAATTACAGGACTTCTTTCTGTACCTGTGCTCTAAAATAATAAAGAAGAATTTCTAGCTCTAATTAATTTGATTGACTCTCAGCAGGACGGGATCAGCTGTAGCATCATGAACTTTAACAATAACTACCAACTGATGGGCAGTTCACATCAATAAGACCATCACTAGCCTCTCTCTCACCTGTCACCAGGCGGGGAGTGAGCAATAACCAGCCCCCCACAGATGCTCCCTGCTTAGCGCTTTCTGCCCTATTAGCAATTTATAATGGTGATCAAGAAACAGTCAGCGGCAAATCAAGACAACTGTCTGGCTGCCTGTTTAATTGGCCTTGTTTGCTTTTTGATAAATGGCTCGTGACTACTCTAGGCCCCTGTATTTTGACTTTTAATAGGCCACAGTGATTAGACTACCAACAGATACTGGGTCAAAACCAAGGAAAGGTGCAAAAAATGTTAATTAATATCAATAATAGGCAATTATTAGTTAGACAGAAGGACCTACTAGCTGCGTGCTCTAATGCTCAGAGCTAACTGGAAGAGAAGCCCTGCCAAATTAGCATAACTGTATGCAGACTGCATGGTGGATCCTAGCAAACATCTGTTATGTTAGTAATTCAAATAGAATTCCTGCCTTTGGAGTGATATTCGCAGAGTCAGCAATCCCTCTTGGCCATTTCAAGGCACTAACAATACCCTAGTGACCGGTGTCCTTCCAAATGGGCTGCGTTTCAGGCTAAGAATTAAATTGCACCTTTTCTTTGGAGTTGTGCTACTGAGAGCTTAAGGGGGTCACCGTCCTTGGGCCAGCAGAAGGTGGAGGAGAAGGTGTTTGCATGGAAGCCATACTGACTGGGAGGATGTGGAATGTGGGCCCAGCAGACTCAGAGAGGGATACAAGCTTTCTACGTTTGCTGGTTCATAATTAGCACTGAAAATATGGCTATGTCCTACACATCACATGCGATGCTATATATAATTCTCACAGCATGATTCTTTGTTATTCATTCCTCGAAGTGTGTATGTTTGGGAGCACAATGATAAAAGGCTGACGGTTTGGCAGCATAAAAAGCAGTAAGATGGAGTAGCAGTGAAGACAATGAAATATTAGGAAGTATAAAGACTAGTCCCTACACTTGTTATTGACATTAAGGTCACCTTGGGCAGACTCCAAATGGTAGTCAAAGAATGTTAGCATTGGAAACGATTTAGGAATTCTTAAGTCCGGATTGAGAAACTGAGTTGCAGAGAGGTCAAGAGACTTGGTTAAGCCCCCCAACTGGTTCAGGGCACGGCTGGAGGGAGACACAGGTTTCCCAGTGTTCCTGCCCAGTGCCCTTCACCTGACCTTGCTGCTTCCCTAAGAAGCTATGGGTTTCTATCTGTAATTGGTGTCTGGCAGGTTTTTCCAAAAGGTGTGTTTGAAATGTAAACATGGAATATGTACAAAACGTACCTCTGCCATGTAAATTTGTGATATTTGGGAGTACTTTATTTTAAAAATCTTTAAAAACTTGGTTATGAAATTCTAAGATCTACAACAACCTCTTGAGTTGCTTCACGTTTTAATGTCAGGCACAGAATTTTTTTTTTTTTTTTTTTTTTTGAGAAGGGTGGATTATAATTATGTTATCCCTTGTTTTATTTTGAGCTTGTTTTCTTATACATCTTGCTTGAACCAAACAGGGCAAAGATCTGGATGTGGTGCCCTTTTCCTTCCCCACCAGAGGACTGACATTTAAGACCCATTTGACTAAACAGTGTCGAGATCTTTAAAAAAATAAATAAATAAAGGGGTGTGTGTGTGTGTGTGTGTGTGTGTGTGTGTGTGTGTGTGTGTAGGGGGATAGGATCTGCTTTTTCAAAGATTGAAATTGAACTGTAGATTATAACTAACTGTAGTTGTCTCCTTCTCTCTACTCTCCGACCCCCCCCCCCCATTCCCCCATCCCCTGCCCCAATACTAAGAAAATCTCTGTAGGCTGCATCTTTCCCCCCGAGTAGAATGGAACCATTAATCCTTTTTAGTACCGTAGTGTCAAAGAAAATGGGGTTACTTTTTCATCTCTATTCCTGCAAAAATACTTTGGAAATCATCTGGCTTTGCGTCTATGAGGAAACTATTATGTAAGCTTAAAAACAACATTTTCAAATCATTCATTTCTGGGAATAAAATCTTTTAAAATGATGGAAACATGATGCTTCAGTTTTCCATTTTTTACCCTTTTGCTTAACAAAAATATTTGTTGAGTCCTGGGCTAGGATGTAAAAGAATCATAAAGATAATGATCAGAATAGTACATTTATGGATTATTTGGCTACTGTCATGTGGATCTCTTTATTAAACACTTCATAGGTGTCAGCCACTTAGCTGTCACTGCAACCTGATGAAGTAGCTGCTAGATTCCCATTTTATGAATGGAGAAACTGAGGCTTACTGAGTTTCTATGTACCTTACGTTTAAATGCTTAACACTTGGAGCATAAATTCTTTTCTTGAGGATTTTAAGAATTTCCTTAATTACTCTGTATTAAAAATATACTAGATAGGGGCGCCTGGGTGGCTCAGTCGGTTAAGCGTCCGACTTCAGCCAGGTCACGATCTCGCGGTCCGTGAGTTCGAGCCCCGCGTTGGGCTCTGTGCCGACCGCTCAGAGCCTGGAGCCTGTTTCAGATTCTGTGTCTCCCTCTCTCTCTGACCCTCCCCTGTTCATGCTCTGTCTCTGTCTCAAAAATAAATAAACGTTAAAAAAAATTAAAATATACTAGATAATGTTTTTTTAAAAAGTTTGAGAAGCAACAACGATGATTCACTTCCCAGGTTTTTTTTTTTCCCAGGCGTTACCTTTTTCAGATAGAGCATATATGACACATGTACGTAATTTTGAGCATTTAAAATTTTGATAGTCTAGAGTGAGAGAAAGTTGTATTTATTTTCCGTTAATTATTAGGGTGTTGGCTATTTTATTCCCGTAAACTCACTGCATTGTGATGTATTTGCTTTTTAATGGTCCCATCAAATCTAAGATGTGCCTGGTAACAAGATGTACCATTATTTTATTCGTCACAAAGGAAAAAATGCTGCCGATTAAACCATGACCCAATGCTTCCTCATATTTCCTTCTGGGCCATCAAGGGCACTGGTGACACATCATTTCTTTAAAAGTGATCCACTGTTACCTCTGGGGTTTTCTTGCATGTCAACAATATCCATGCTGCAAGTTTTTATGTTGGTGCTTTTAAGGCTCTCACACAAGCGGAGCATGACAATTCTGAAAAGACCGTAGCCTGGCTGATGGCAATAGTGGAACGCATCTGGATTTCAGAGATGTGCAAATGCGCAAAAAGAAAGATACATCTTAGAGTCCACGGGATGTGCTAGTCAGTTACCTGTCAGAATCCAAATACCTGTGGAGCTATAGAATTTCCAGATAAGTAACTCCAATAATTACTTCCAGCCTATCAAGATAACCTGCGGTTGCAAATGTTTTTCTGATAGCAGTGTTCAACTGTTGGTGGTGTTTTGACGAAACAGCGAGGACGAGAAATCCCGAAAATTCTCTCCACGGCTCATAGCTGGCTGTGAGCCTAGTAAGTCGTCTTTGGGGTCCTTTCATGTATTTGTTACTGAGATTGACCCATGTAATTTTTAAGAGCCAAATTCCACATGTGGCCAATTATCCCTTCGTGCTTTAGTTGTATCAAGGGCCTAGCATGGCCTAGGAATGGAAGAGGTTTTCTCTCTAGCTTGTTGGAGCCAGGACCACCTGGAAGAATATCCTCAAGAAGTCTGGAAAGCTGAAGTCTTGGACTTAATTGAGCATCAGAGTGTCTGTCTACGAGGGAGAAGGCTCTAATTCTGAACAACACCTATAGGCCGATGTGGGCATCGATCTCTGCTTTTGGTGACCTGCCGTGATCTGTAGAACCTGCTATTCCAGAAGAGTTTTCTGCTTTGTATTATACAGAGGGCTAGTCCTAGGCCACATTACTCTGTCTAGTTTTTTCTTGTTGGCAAACTTTAGTACTTGGATAGATGTTGACATTTACTGAGCCCATTTCTGTTCATGCCTAACATAACCATGACTGCTAATAAGGGGCTAGTAGTCTTCCTCATAGCAAGTAACCTATTAGTCCAGAACCAGGGTTTTGCAGTCATTCAGGCCTGGGTTGGAATCTTAACCGTAGTCACTTACTAGCTGTGTGATTTGGGGCTTCAGTTTTCTCATCAGTAAAAGGGGGGGCCATGGTACCTATTCCATATCTGTTGTAGCTATCTGAGAAAACAAATGTGGCATATAGTGTCTAATTCCTGGATGTAGTAAGTGCAC
Organism: Acinonyx jubatus; assembly: GCF_027475565.1. Classification (NCBI taxonomy): domain Eukaryota; kingdom Metazoa; phylum Chordata; class Mammalia; order Carnivora; family Felidae; genus Acinonyx; species Acinonyx jubatus. Next base: position 161,355,222 of record NC_069381.1, on the reverse strand, counting down.
AACTGGTGGCACTCGTTGTCATGATTATAACTATTATTAATAGGCTCTGTCATGCTGTGGGACACCTGGGACCATCAGAAGTCGTTGCTTCTCCAGAACTCTTCTCTATGAATGGATAACCATTTCTAACCATTAGGAACCATTCTAACCATTAGGAACCATTTCTAACCAGAGCCCACTGCTTTCCCAAATCCCTTCCCCTTGTTTGGCGTCTGGCTCTCCAAATAGGCGTGTGTCTTCTGCCCCTATGTCTAAATTGCATCCATTCCCGATGTCTTGAGTAGTTGTGCACTGATCTATTGTTGACCTACTGTCTTGGATGCGTCCTTTGAAACACAGCTTGGTCAAGTGAGCCTGAGATTGGAAGTTGGTCATTCTTAGATCCTAGATCCTAGATTCTATTGCTAACTAGCCATGTGACTTCCCTCGGTAAAATCCTTTCTCTCTGATGCTACCTCGTAAGGCTAATCGCTCATTCTAGCTCCCCTTTGGTGAGTGTTTGCTCAGGGCCGTTCCAGGTGTTAGTGACGTTCCATGATTCATCCTAAATTCTCACAAAATCTTCCCGAAGCAGTTATTACTCTCCCCATCTTAGAAACGGAGAAAAATAAGCTTAAGAACCTTAACTGTGTTCTTACTGCCTATGTGATTCGGGCAACTTGATGAACCCTTTTAAGTCTCAGGCTCCTCACCTGGAAGTTCGAGAAGCTCCCGGTGGCTGCCTCACGGGCTTGTGAGTATGGATGGAGATGACGTAAGTAGAGCTCTTGGTGAAATTACAATGCATTAGGTACTCCAGGAGTGTCGGGTGATGGGACTTGTAAGAGTCACATAGCTAGAAGCAATGAACCAGCGTTCAGTCCAGGTCTGTCTAGCTCTTTGACCACACGTGAGAAAGTGTCCGATGGAGGCCTTTGTGCCCAGCACGATCCTGGAAGAGGAAGCACTGCCTCTCACTCTTGGACGTTTCTCTTTCTCCTCTTCTCCCTTGTAGACCGTTACCTGCTCCCCACACCCCACTGGCTGCATGGAAGGACCATATGCACCAGAGAGAATTTTTCTCCTCTTAAAGGCTGCAGGTTCATCCTTAAAAAAAAAATTGTGGTGGGGTGGCTCATGGGTTGAGTGTCCGACTCTTGATTTTGGCTCGGGTCGTGATCCCAGGGTCATGGGATCAGGCCTGTGTGGGCTGGCTGTTGAGAGTGGAGCCTGCTTAAGACTTTTTCTTTTTTCTTCCTCTTTCTCTCCCTCTGCCCCTCCCCCACTTGCCCCCCTGCACCCCCGCTCTCTGTCTCTGTCTCTCAAAAAAAAAATTGTGGTAAAATCCACCTAACATAAAGTTTGCCATTAGTGACAGTCATTGCATTCATAGTGTTGTATACCATGATCTAGTTCCAGAATGTTTTCATCATCCCTTACGATGAGCAGTTACCTTTTGTCCTCCCGCTCATCCTCACCCCCAACCCTTGGCAACTACTAATATGCTTTATGTCTCTCTGGATTTGCCTGTTCTGAATTCCATGTAAATGGAATCCCACGATATGTGGCATTTTGTGCCTTGACTCTTCCCCTGGGCATCAGAAGACTTGTCTGTATCTCCTCCCTTCTCTCCACAAGCTTCAGGCAGACAATGAGGAAAGATTCCCCAGTGTTTATTTTCAGCAAGGGCTCTCGCCCACCGACTCTTACCATCACAGTAGCTAATCAGCTGCATTATGACAAAGCTGGCTATTTGGGGGGAACCTGCCTGCCATGTGCTGGATCGGAACTGTAAGCCCATGAAGCGTGGCAGAACCTGCTTGTGACTGAAAGGCTCTTCCGCCATGACGGCTTGTGGTCTTTGCTTCTGTAGATTGTCTTCCTGCAGTAGACGTCTGCTGTTCCTTTCAGAATGATGAGATTCAAGATGTCTCATGCAGGGCAGAGCTTTGTCCCAGCCTCACTCATGATTTATGTAGGAGCCTGGGCTAATCCACGTGGTACTTAATAATTTTATATGGAAATGAAGAACTTAGACGTATCACCTGAGCGGGGCACTAGGAGAAGTAATAAACAATTCGCAGGGCTTTCCAAGTCTAAAATGTTACTTGATAGGATAGCTATTTTTCTAATAAGGAACAACGGATACTGAGTTGGGGCATATTACCGTGTACATAAAATTAACAGTTAAGGGGGCGTTACACAGAGGGAATGGGTTGGTGATTGGAATGGATGTCTCAGGTTCCTCTGATAATTGTGTTTCTCACTGAAAGTGATCACACTGGCATTTTTGGTTTTATGAAAACAACAGCAGTAACAACCCAATATGCCAAAAGGACAAGAGGAATTTATGTTGAGGGTCACGGCAGAAGGCGGAACTGGATAGTCTCCTGAGGTCACCTCCGGTCTCATGATTCTGTGAGTCATCTTTTAATTTCTTGGGGTTCTCAGGGAGAAGAAAGAGGAGAACCCATACGACAGGACTCAGGACAGCCTCTCATCTCTTTACCCACGTTGGCTTGTGTATATTTTGCCTAGTGATTTCATTTGGAAGTTGATTTGCAGCAACTGCCGGCCGGGGGGTGGCGGGGGCAGAGAGGCTTGTTTCAAGGCAGGATTTGAAGTGGAAAAGAAAGGAACTCGTCCAAGGCTTTCTCCAAGCCGGTCATGCCGACCGAAGGGTCCTTGTTGGGAAAGAAAGGAATTCCCCACGGGCCTGTCTTCTCACTCTGGCTGACAACTCTCTTGCAGGTATGGTGCCTCCTTGGCTGTCAGACATTTGAGGGAAACCTCTGACTTCGAGACCTTTCTGGGTTATTAAGGGGGATTGCATACATGTGTCAGGCTGATGATGGTGTACGTGACCTAGAAACTGTCAGAGAGCAAAGATTGCAGAAGCTGAGCACCCGCCTCCCCAAAATGGTCACCAAGTCACGCCTGCTATCAGTGTCCCATTAGAGGGCATACTGCCTGAGGGTCATATGTGTTACGTGTGTGCGTGTGCAGAAGGGAGGGGTGGGAGACGGTATCTTAATAAGACTTTTAGCCTTTCTTGTTTATTTCACACACAAAAAATTCTGAATGAACACCTCCATTCATGTGTTTGATGTTACTGCTGAATAACTATTAGAAGCTTTTGACATCTGGAACTCCAAAGTCACTCTGTGCTGCCTATAAAACCCAGCAGTTGGCGGGCTATTCATTAGTGAGCACTAAAAATGCCCAAATAACACCACAGGATTGTTGCTTATCTATAATTTATAAACAGATATATACGTTTCTACGTGTATGCAATGTTGTAATCTCACTTATTGCATAAATATGAAACTAAACTTAATATTCAACCGGAATATGTGCTTAACAGCACATTTAAATAGTCGCCAGTTGGCACGAACAGCTCTATAGTGATTCATTCTCATCGTGGTTTCCCAAACTGAAGAACTCTACTTCTGCATTTCTTATTGAGTACTCATAAATTTGAGAGATTGAGAGAGTTTCTGTGAATCTCCAGCTGTAGCTTATTCTAAAATCGGATCTGTCCAAGGGTGTAAATAATTGCTAATGAGTTTTGAAAGCCAAAAAAAACCCCAAAAACCTAAAACAACAACAAATGATGCTTAGGAATCTTTTATGATAAGCCTAGAATAGGTTTTTAGAGTGATTAGAAGTAGATTATCAATAGATAAGTATGTAGTTCTTGTGGAAAAGTTCATTCATGGGGCACGTGGGTGGCTCAGTCGGTTGGGCATCGAACTTCAGTTCAGGTCATGATCTCGCAGTCTGTGAGTTCGAGCCTTGCATCAGGTTTTGTGCTGACTGCTCAGAGCCTGGAGCCTGCTTCAGATTCTGTGTCTCCCTCTCTCTCTGCCCCTCCCCCACTTACACCCTGTCTCTCTCTCTCTCTCTCAGAAATAAACAAACATTACAATTTTTTTTTAAAAAAGAAAAGTTCATTCATTCAACAAATAAGTATGCAAAGTAGATGATGTTTAGACATGATTACTTCAATGGTCTAGTCTTCAATTAAAAAAAATTTTTTTTTCAATGTTTATTTTTAGAGACAGAGCATGAGAGGGGGAGGGGCAGAGAGAGAGAGAGAGGGAGACACAGAATCTGAAGCAGGCTTCAGGCTCTGAGCTGTCATCACAGAGCTCAATGCGGGGCTCGAGTTCACCAACGGTGAGATCATGACCTGAGCTGACGTCGGACACTTAACCGACTGAGCCACCTGGGTGCCCCTCTTCAATTCTTTTTTTTAAAGTTGATTTATGTATTTAGAGAGAGAGAGAGAGAGAGAATCCCAAGCAGGCTCCACACTGTCAGCATAGAGCCTGATGCAGGGCTCAACCTCCTGAACCGTGAAATCATGACCTGAGCCAAAATCAAGAGTCGGTCACTTAACCGACTGAGCCACCCAGGCACTCCTATTTTTCAAATTTAACTAAAGGGATGGGTGTTTTAAACCCTATGACTGATGTGTGACTTTGGACTGCATGGAACTTGCTGACATAAGGTGCTACAAGGGGATGATGGAATCCCTCAGGGTTCTAAGAAGTGCATGAGTTTTTTTCTCAGCACCTTCTGGATAGAGGGGATCATTTCTGGGAAGCTTTGGATTTGTACATTTTGAGGATATAGGGTCCAAAAACATGGGCTTCATTTTAAGATCTATTGTAGGGCTGATAGTGCTCAAGGACTGGGGACACAACATTTATCTTGAAAAGGTGCATAAAGGGGTGTGATTCTTTAAAACCCTTGAGTATTTCTGAGCTAAACACCTTATTAATACAATGTGCCATTTTAATTTCTCATGCCCCAAAAATGTTTATTAGAGAATTTCTGATTAGGCTTTGCTAAAAGAAAATGTGTACTCAGGTTAAATTAGGAATATGTCATCCAGTAACCTTGATACGTTTATTCCTGAAAGCTCCAAACTATCAGTTGCTAGTCTGGATATGACTTTTAATAAATTACATCTATTAATCCAGTAAGTGGGAGAATTCTTCCTGTTTGTCCCATGATGCATTTGACTTTGAGATCTCTGGTACCAAGCATTTGTGATGCCTCAGAGTTTGATCAGGGAAGCAGTCTCACTATGAATAATATGGAAAAAAAAAGAATTTATTATAGAAATTAGACCTGACAAAGCTATGAAAACTGGTAAAGCTGTCTATTTTATGCAACAAAGATAAATTTCTGGATGGCATTATATAAACTGACTTAGTTTTATGTTTGCCTTTTTTTTATACTGTTTTTCAAGAAAAATATATTTGACTTTCTTAAAGCTTTTTGGTTATTTGAAGAAGTAAAGGTCTGATTTTCCTAGTTAATTTGGTTAATCTTTTTTTTTTTCATTCCCTGTTTATTTTTACCTGTTTGCAAGAAATCTGTGACATAGTTGCTGTGTATCTGTTACAGGTGAAATACTCTATAATGGTTAATGTCCACAATATATTTATTGTCTTTTTGTTTATATCTACTCTTAATGCTACTGATTTGCCTAAGGATTTATTTATTGATCAGGATGTACTGTGTGGAGGACATTTTTATGTGAAAAATTGAAAACTGGTGGTCTAGACATACAATTGATATAAATAGTATTATTATTTATTTGTCAAAAGCAGAGGCTCTTTCTTGAATAATGAAACAATATTAATACAACCAAAACTTGTTTTATGCCATTGCTATTCTGTCCCATACTATGAATAGCATTTTAGATTTGGTTTTCAACTAGGTAACCGGGACTGTCTGACAAAATTCACTAAAACGTAGTAAACATTTATAATGTGCAAGGCACTGTGTTGGCTGCTGGCTCATGGTGGTGAATCATAATGGTTTTGATATATCCTTACATTTTCTAAGCCATCTTTACTTTTTCTTTTCTCTTCCGTTATTAGGTTAGACGTATTTGTTTCGGTGAAATGAAACAAAAACTTATCCATTGTGCCTGCTCTGGTAATTGACCTGCCCAAACTGTACCAGTGTGTATGGTAGTGGTTGTGTACCATGTTGCTTAGCTGAGGTGGAACTACATTTCCCAGAATTCCTTTCCCTGTATGGTTCTGGGTCGGGGTTGGCCACAAGAGAAATTTACCTGAGATTTGGGAGGCAGAAGTGAAGCAGCAGCTATTATGCTCTGAAAGTCAGTGTGGGGTTCCCTGGCCCTCATGAATATGATCACTGCTCTACATGCTGGTTCACCTGAGAGGTATTAAGACTGTGCTCGCAGCTCCTGCTAGAGCTCTGCCTTCACCTCATTTGAGTCCTGGGCCAGGCACATCTGACTTCTTTTTCAGGTCTCGGGCTTCGCTGAGGTTGGAGGTGATGAGAAACATGGTGGATCCTTTTTTTTTTTTTTTTCTCCTTTCCCTTTCCTGCCTCATGTGCAGCTTTTCTTCTCAATCCCTCGCCCTGCAGACTATAGCAGTTAGCTTCGGGACCACTGCCAGATTTCTGTAAGCCTCTTTCCCAGCTCCCTCAACTGCTTCATAAATCCCCTCTTCCACATCATTCACAGTGGTCCTGCTTCCTTGATCAAATTCTCGCTGAAACAGATACTCCGTATTGGGGGTCTAAAAATCAAATGTCCCAGTGACCGCGTAAGTAACATAAATGAGTGCAGCAGGTTTGTCGTAAGAAAATTCATGCAGCTTTCTCAGTCTGTTTTTCTTCTCCCACTTCTGGTAGCAAGGTAAAATCGAAGAAATATACCGCAGAGTAAGATAAACAACAGCATGAACATATTGGAAAATAGCAACTGACTCTTGGCTGAGGATCAAGGAGAAAATGGGGGGAAGGGGGGATTGCTAAGCTAGAGAGGGTATACTTCCATCAAACAGGGGGGACACAGCTCTGCTCTAGCTTACTGTCGCCATGTTTTAACCGAAACCCAAAACTAAATTTTTACGTGACTTCTGATTTTCAGTGTGTTGATTGATTACACACACACACACACACAATCCATAAGCCAACTACACACATGTAGGCTATATTTAGCAAGAGCTTCTCCTCTGCATGGGCAGATGGTTGGCCAAGATCCTGGGATGTGGATCAAGGGGCAAAACAAAGCAAGAGAATTGCTGGGAGGAGAAATGATCAAGGAGGAGATAGGGGAGGAAGGATCCCCAGTGGAGCCTATAGATGGACAACTCCGTGGGAAAAATGATGAAATATTTTCTGCTCTGTGTGTATGTATGCGTGTGTGTGTGTGCGAAGTCATCTAATAACTGTCACTTTCACAGTATTTGCACTAGGCATAGGGATTTCACATATGCCATTTCATTTATTCTCATGTCTGTCTTATCAATTATCTTGGATGTGAGTGAGATCAAAGATAAATCCCTCGTTTCTGCCCTCAAAGGTTGCAGTGCATGGGGGAGACTAATACGTTCACACCCAACTATAACATGAGAATGAATGTGACTAAGTGTCATGGTGAGAGGAAAATTTTGACAAATGGAAATGGGGAATGGGGAGGTTATGGGCGACACAAAAGTTTGAGCGAGGGTACCATGAAAAATTCGAAGAAGTGAACAGTAGAAGCTGCTGTGATGAGGAAATCAGGAGCAAATGTTTTATTGACACAGTTAAAGTTCACTTGTGGATTCCTGAAACTGGGAGGAATTTTTAACCTGCCGTAATCAATGGTCAAAATGTGATCAATGACCTGCCTTCAAGCAGCCTCCGTTTGAGGGAAAGGGAAGTCAAACAACACACATTGTCTCTGGTAAGCAAAGGAGTCCTACACTGAATCTGGAACTCAAGATCCAGAAATGACAGCCAGATTTGTCTGGAGGGTGGACTGAGTGCTCTTAGGTTTCCTGATGTCCTACAAAAAGACCAGACCAACAGACAGGAGAGGGCTGACCCCAGGGGCGGCCAATTGCCAGAAAGGATAACAAATATATTTTAAAGAGTCTGTAATAAATAATTAAGTGGGATTGCTTTATATAGTCTGGAAAATTGGAAGCAAATCTGTGTTTCCTTTCTGCCTCGAGCTCTTCATGGTGTCTTAAAGTTCAGGCTCCTCTGTGGCATGATATCAAAGCCCGATATGACCTGACCCTCGCTTCCTTCTCCAGCCTGGTTTCTATCCCCTGCCCCCACCCTCATTCTCCCAGCTATGGGACACTTACTTTTCTAGCCATGAGGCACGGCTTGCAGTTGTCTTGGTATTTCACACCTCCGTGACTCGGCACCTTTTGTTGTTTTTCGTCGGTATGTCCATCCTTCTCTCGATTGCCCTTCAGAACCATCTCGAAGTGTTCTGTGGCTCCCCGACTCCCCAGTAAATCTTTCTATGCTGACTCTGTACTGTATACCGTTGAATTTTTGCACTTATTATACCATGATGTAATTATTTATGTAACGTGTCCGTTATTCACGTATAGTATTATACGCGCTGACATACTCGCTCATCAGCTCTTTACTGAGTGGCTACTCTGTGTAAGGCACTGTGCTGTGGTTACAGTCGTAAATAGGATAGATCATGTTCCTGGACTCACGAGGCTTCCGTTACAAAATGCGTGTTGAGCTGAAATGAATTCACAGGATAATTTGAACTTTACGTTCAAATTCTATGCGTCGACAGGACATTCACTTTGCTAAATCATAATTTCAATCTCTTTGAAATGTACTATTTTGTAATCATGTGCTTCTCCTGTGTTGTTGAATTCCCGATTAATGCACTCACAGAGCGTATTCCTGTTGCGTTCTTGCAGGGGGGGTAGTTGGACTTCTAGCAGCTTCGGGATTTTGTAGGTCTTGGTTATTTGGGTTTTCTACAAAGACTTGGATTGTCTTCAGAAGAGGGATCTATTTCCAACCTTGGGTACAGGGGTTCTATTTTTCTAATTCTCACCAACTTTGTTTTTTCTATTTAACATGTACTATTTAACCCTTTATCTCCTAGGGTGCATCTGTTTTAGGTCATATTTTTTCTTACATCTAGAATGAGTTGTAGACCCATAGCCCGGTCCCCAGCCCCAGACCGTCCTGAAAACTATTTGACCCAGTTCTGGTGTTCTTTCAGCCATTGGCCATTAACTCTATGATTAATTCTGGAAGAAGAAGGCAGCTTTTCTCTAAGTACTTCTCACATTTAATTCTGATGTTGATATTCACACAATGTCTTCTTTTCTTTTCTTTCTTTCTTTCTTTCTTTCTTTCTTTCTTTCTTTCTTTCTTTCTTTCTTTCTAATATTACTTGCTTGGCTACATCCTGGAATAGTATTTTCCAAACTGCAGGCCATAAAAATGGCTATAAAATGCATTTAATGTCATAACCAGGATTAGAGAATGTGAACTGAATAAAATAGAAAACATCAGAATGTATTGTGTATACTAAGGGTAAGTTTTTAACTTGTCCTACACAGATATGCATGTGTGCACTGGGGTGTGATATACTCTTTGCATGGGAGATGGTAAACAAGTTTGGAAAACATGGCTCTGGAACACTCTATTTACATTTTTTTCTTTTTCTTGCTGTTTTAACTCTGGTTCTGTAACAGGTGTCTTTTTTGATATCATTTAAATTATTTTATTTGGTTGCCTACGGTGATTAAACTGAATAAGTGAGTAGGTCACCACTTTTCTTTCTATTGTGTATTCACTTTTAAACTTGAATCTTGTAAGCTTTTAAAGACCATGCTTAGTGGAATGTATTTATTTTGATAAGACCTTTAAATTATACTCCTTGTAACATTTTGGCAGTTCCTGCCCATTCTTCAGAAAGCCCTAGTTCCTTAGCTTTTCTCTTGGCCAGGGATCTTTTTCAGGTTAAGCTTTAGAGGAAGATCCAGGCAAGCATCAGTTAAAAATAGAAACAGGAACAAAAGACAGTCCTTATCCATCTTAATTGCTTTGCTAATAATCAAATTATTTTATATCGCATCCAATTTTATGCAGCAGAAAGATCATGTTATTGCTAACGACTTAAATAACATTTATTCATAAACGAACTTTCGCTCTAGACTCGACTTGAATAAACTGCAGTGATGCACTTTAGAATAAACAATAACTCTAAAAGGACAGACTATCGCAAGGCAAACATTGTAACGGGGGAAGCTCGGTTCTTTATCGCATTTTGATACTGTGAAAAATAAACTTGCCTCTTTAAAAGGTTCTTTAAAAGGGAACTAACAAAACAGAAGGTCCCCGAAGAGCTGAACGCAGTGCAAATTTCTGAATGAATCTCTTAGGATTTGTTTTTAATCTGAATATTTAATAGCGTCGCATTGCAAAATTTGAATTATGCTACTCAATTTTAATGGTTAATCTGCTTTAGAAAATACACAAGCTTAATTGTGACATACGAAAGTCCTTATTTAGGGTAGATTTCTAATTTGAGTGCTGTCGGCCCTGCTGTGTAAAGAGTCTCCTGGGTGCAGATTTTTAAGAGTGCGTGTGCGCCTTCGCTTCTCGCCTTGTAACCAGTCCTCGTTGCCGAGCCCGCCCCGGCTTCTCCACGAGCCAAGAGCAGACAATAGATCCATCGTAATGGAGCTGTGTACTTGCCATCTGTAGGAGCAGCTGCTGGCCCGCATCTGCACAATATGCTGGGACGGGGAGCTCCGCTAATCTGCATAATAAGGAGGAGGCTCATTCCACTCCAGCTAATAATCACGAGCAATCGATGCACTTCATTCCCTCACTGCTGAGCACAGCGGAGCGGGTTTCCTGCTCTAGGTAGACAGAGGTCAAGTGAGACGGGATGGCTTGGGGCTGAGAAGCACTTTGCTTACAATCTAGAGTTGTATCAGCTTGCCAGGACCTGGTTTGGTCTTCCTCTTGAGTCATGCTGACACAGAATTCAAAATCTTGGGAATTGGTACGAAAAGCGCTGGCACGTTATTAAGGTTGCTTATCAGAAATGCTTTTGGAACAATTAGAGTATTGACCGGTCTGCAGTTTAAAATGCCCCTTCTGGGGGAAAAAAGGCACAAGCAAATTTTTGGCTTAATTGGGAGCTACTTTGAGTCATTTGGTTTTCATTGATTTTTTTTTTTTTTTTTGAATAGTTGCACAAGGCTGAGACCTGATTTTTAAGCTGTTAATGTACATATACTCCAATTGTGGAACAGGCAGACTATATGAATTAATGAATTGAATTTATGTTTGTTTTCATTTATGATGTCAGGTCGAAATGACTATCTTGGAGGCAGCAGAACTAGTAGTAGAAAGGAAGATGACTATTGAAATGATTATTTCTACAATGGCTTAGAATCACTTACTTATTAAAGGAAATGCCAGAATGGCTTCGTTTCTCTAAAAACATCATTGACTTACAAATATAATTTGATTTCACAGAGTTGATTTAAAGGTTAAAACATTTAAACTTCGGCGACCTAGATTGAGGACAATATTTTCAGTCAAATTGTAACTTGCCATTATTTATAATGTCTTGTTATAAGAAGTGCTGAGACTACTTTGTTTAATTTCTTGCAGGAAAAATATTTGCATACTTCACCACCCGTCAATGAAGCATAGGGAAAAGAGCATTAATTTATGGAGATGGAAGTCTGGGGCTGAAGAAATAATTGCCTTCAGCAGTAAACAAAGCAGCTCACTTAGCATTCATTTCAACCTTTTAATCAACCCCATTTGGCTAAATAAGATCGCATCTTCTCATGTGATTTAGAAGAAAACTTTATTAAAAGTGATTCCCTTTAGATGGAATCAATATTGGTGTATAGTGATAATAAGAAAAAGATCTGACTTGTTGGAATGAGCACTGGGTGTTGTATGTAGGGAATGCACCACTGGATTCCACTCCTGAAATCATTATGGCACTGTATGCTAACTAACTTGGATGTAAATTGAAAAAAAAAAAAAAAAGGAATAATAAAAAAAGAAAGAAAAAGATCTGCCATCTCAGGGAAATATTGGTCAAAGTTTGTTTGAAATCTTGGTTCTAGAAAGCTAAAACAGTGCACTGGTTTCACCCATCCAGTGAGCAACTTTCACAATGCTGTGATTAAGTGGAGAGTAATATACCAGGTGAGCTGAAAGCATTCTTCCTTGGTTTCCTAATTTTAAAGCCTATGTGCTCCAGTCTATTAAGAGACTGCCTGTGTCTTCTTGAAAGAGAAATGACAGACTGCTCCAGAATGCCTCTAGAAGTTTTGGGAGTCATTGAATGGCACCCACAGGGAAGAAAAACGATAGTCTGAGTTGGCTGTGAACGTGGGGTCCCTTTGTAAAAATTTTCGGCAACTTTATCAGAGATTAGAAAGCAAAGGCATTGGGGGTGGGTGGGTGGGGAAAGTACTAATTACAGGCATAAACTTGAAGATCGGGCAGGGAAGAAAACCTGTTGATAAATGAAATCTCCAGTTAGATTTCATTACTGTATTAGTGTCCACACAGTGCGTATCACTCTCTGTAAATATTTGGTTCATTTGTTTATTTGCTTGGGGATTGTCCGGTTCCCCATACTTGAATGGAAGCCCTAAGAGAGTAGGAACATGTCTTGCTGTATTTCCACATCTAGAATAAAATAAGTCCTCATTAAGTATTCGCTGAGTAACTGGTAAAAGTTGTTGAAACACCCTCCTCCCTGCCCCTCACCCCAATGGAAGTGTTTCAGGATCTTTTAGAAGTAGTTCGAGAGCATGATTCCTACATTTAGGATACTTTTATGTCGAAATATAAAATATCCCAGTTGAACTTAGACAACTGCCAGTTCAAAGACTGGTCATGCCGATGAAAATCTGTGAATCCACTGACAAAGCATAGGACCTTTCTGTTCAGTCTCAGAAGACAAGGCCTCAATGTAATACATGCATCTCTATGCAAAAGGGAAAAATAAGGCTCTGTTTCCATTTGCCTTGTTAGGAGGGACTGGATTGACCCTACAAGTGCCTTTGTACCAGGGGCAGATGGAATTAGTCAATTCCGAGGAACTTTGTCTAGGCCCAAAGATCCATAACATTTGCTTTCAACCCAGGCCAGTCCTAGGAGAGATGGGCATAGTTTGGGCATAAATAAGTCATTCAGTCAACCCATCTATTTATCCAATATTACTTCAGTGGTTATTATGTGTCAGGAACTTTTCTGGGCGCTGGACGTGCTAATGAATGGGTTCTTGTGTATCTCTCTTCAAATCCTAGAAATGCATTCTGGAGAAACTCCAGGCAGGGAGGAAGAGGAGTTATGAGACTCCATGATTTTATAAGAACTCAGGGTCCATGCTTGAAGCACATTTGTAGGGCTAGATGAAGTTTCATCACCGTAGTGTCAATGGTCACTGAAAATAAAACAGGGATACCTGGGTGACTCAGTTAAGCGTTTGACTTCCACTCAGATCATGATCTCACGGTTTGTGAATTCGCGCCTGCTTCCGATCCTGTGTCTCCCTCTCTCTCTGCCCCACCCCTGCTTGTGCTCTGTCTCTGTCTCTCAAAAGTGAATAAACGTTAAAAAAAAATTAAAAACAAAACAAAATGGTTCTCGGTAAAGATTTTTATTTTTATCCTAGAGGGCTTTAAGATTTTTTCTGGGAATTTAAAATTCTTTGGTTGTTTTTATAAGTAGGGTTTTTTTTTTTATTTATAGTTTGGAATTGGTTGTTAATAATATACATGACAGTTGTTGGAATGTAATTGTTTTCAAATAGTCTCCCTCATTGAGCCTTATTATTTAACACCTATGAGGTTTTTTGTTTTGTTTTGTCTTAGTTTCTAAGCACACAATCACATTACTAGTTAAGACATTTTATTTTTGTTTTTTTTAGAAGAATATTTTGGATGGAATTTTCAGAGTATTGTCAGATAAGAGTGGTGTGATAGGCATTCCTATCTTGAATCTTAGGTTTTAGGAATATTGGTAGTGAATGATGATATTGATAATGATAAAAATAGCAATGATGTGCTGAATGTGGGCCATGTACCATAATTGTAGATTTGTCTATTTCTTCTTCCATTTCAATCTTTTTTGCTGCATGTATTTTGAAGCTCTTTTAGTAGGTGATACACATTTAGGATTGTTATGTGAGCTTGGTGTATTGACACTTTCATATTATGAAATGTCCCTCTCCCTCTGCTACTATTCCTTGTTCTGAAGTCTACTTCAGGACAGAATTTGATTTTGAGGTGCCTTGGTGTGACACCATATGTGTGTGTGTGACAACCATATGAATGTTAGGAATTATAGGAGGGAGTTGAGATGGTGGAGTAGTAGGGGGATCCTAGGCTTGCCTCGTCCCTGGAACACAGATAGATAAAAGTTAAAACATTCTAAACACCCAACAGATCAATCTTAATGGTGAAGAGAACAAACTGCAGAACTAGAGAGAGAAAAGAAGCCACATTGTAGAAGGTAGGATGTGCAGAGACATGATTCTGGGGAGAAAAGAATCACAGGTGCTGCTGAGGGGAGGGAGGCTTCATCTTGGAGAGAGGAGAAAGAGAGATACAGAAAAAAAGAGAGAGGGAAGGTAGCACACAGGGAATTGCACCAGAGAAACCCCCAAAACCATTGCCCGGGAAAACTATTATTGCAAGTTTTTATAAGCATTGGAGCCTAAAGTCTGAAGTTTTAGAAGTCTGCACCATTGCTAGGTGGAGTCTGGTGGGCATAGTGGTGCTCCTGTGGGGAAGGAGGGCAGAAGCCAGAAGTGGACAGTGTAGTTTGAAAATCACCTGGGTTGCACAAGGAGAAATAGTTCTCCTTCTTGGAGTGCATTTGGGAGAGGTGGCATGGCCTCTCAGGGGACAAAAGCGCTGGTGGATGCCAATGTGTAGCCCTTTTTATCAACATAGGAACAGAGACATCTCCTGAGGGCAGCAAACCTTGGTGCCAGCTTTTTGCTGTGCTTTATAATACAGTCCAGCCATTACGCTATCAAGCTAACTGGCACCAACTGCAGCATGGCGAGACCCTCCCCCAAGAGGATCAGCACGGGGCTACATGCAATGGGTCCCTAAAATTTGGAGTTTGGAGTTTTGAAACCCAGCCACGTGACTGAGATAAAACATAGGTACAGTGCTGCCTGGCAGGCAGACAGCTCAGACACAGACAGGATAAAGGCAGGGATCTGACAGAAGCCAGGGACACAAGAAGGGCTAGTGTTTGCTTTCCTGTGAAGGCTTCCTGAAGACTGGCCGGCAGGAACTTCCCGCTTAGGGGGATGAGAGAGTGGGCCCATGCCATCACCCCATGCATCAGTGCTGACCCACTTCAGTGAGCAACACAGCACCACCCAGTGGAGGCCGGAGCCACTTACACCAAGCCTGAACCACCCTGTGCCCTGTAGGTGTATCTCCACTGGAGCAAGTCCACCTGAGAATCAGTGCAGCAAACCCCTCCCTTAGAAGAGGGACAGCACAAAACCCCTTGCATGCACCAAATCTACTGATCATAGAGTGTTGCAAAGTTTCAGCTCTAGGGGAACTAGGATCTAGCTTTTTTTTTTTTTTTTTTTAATTTCCTTTTTATTTTTTCTTCCTTGGACCTCTTCTTAATATAGCCATTACTCTCAGGAGCAGGAATATAACAGGCTTTCCTAACAATCACATACAAAGGAAACAATGACCTAGACAGAATGACAAGACAGAAGAATTCACCCCAAAAGAATACATAGGAAGAAGTAATGGGTAGGGATTCAATCAATACATATATAAGTAATATATCTGAACCAGAATTTAAAACAACAATTATAAGGATACTAGCTGGGGTTGAGAAAAGCATAGAAAACACTAGAGAATCCCTTACTTCAGAGATAAAAGAACTAAAAACTAGTCAGGCCAAAATTAAAAATGCTACAACCAAGGTGCAGACCTAATGGGATGCCATGACAATGAGGATGGACAAAGCAGAGGAACGGATCAGTGGTAATTGAAAATAAAGTTATGGAAAATAATGAAGTTGAAAAGAAGAGAGAAACAAAGGTATGGATCACAAATGTGGACTTAGGGAACTTGGTGACTCCTTAAAGCATAAGAACATTCATATCATAGGAGTCCCAGAAGAAGAGAGAAAAAGAGGCAGAAGGTTTATTTGAAAACTTACCTAATCCGGGGAAGGAAACAGACACTGAAATCTATGATGTCTAGAGAGCTCCCATTTAATTCAACAAAAGCCAGCCATCACCATGACATATCATAGTCAAATTTACAAAATACACAGCAAGGAAAGAATCCTAAAAGCAGCAAGGGAAGAAAAAGTTTTTAACCTACAAGGGAAGACAGATCGGGTTCACAGCAGATCTTTCCACAGAAACTTTGCAAGCCAGAGGGGAGTGGCATGATATATTCAGTGTGATGAAAGGTAAAAATATGCAGCCAAGAATACTTTATGCAGAAAAACTGACATTCAGAATAGAAGGAGAGAGAAAGAGTTTTCTAGACAAATAAAAACCAAAAGAGTTCATGACCACTAAACCAGCCCTGCAAGAAATATTAAAGGCGACTCTTTAAGTGGGGGGAAAAAACCCAAAAGCAACAAAGACTATAAAGGAACAGAGAGAGGCACCTGGGAGGCTCAGTTGGTTAAGTGTCCAACTTTGGCTTAGGTCATGATCTCGTGGTTTGTGAGTTCAAGCCCTGTGTCAGGTTCTGTGCTGACAGCTCAGAGCCTGGAGCCTGCTTCTGATTCTGTCTCCCTCTCTCTATGTCCTTCACTCTTCCAGTCACACACACTCTCTCTCTCTCAAAAATAAATAAACATTAAAATGTTTTTTAAAAAAGAAAGAAACAGAGAACATCACCAGAAACACCAACTTTACAGGTAACATAATGGCACTAAATTCATATCTATCAGTAATCACTCTGAATACATATAGACTAAATGCTCCAATCAAAAGACATAGGGTATCAGAATGGATAAAAGGGCAAGACCCATCTATATGCACCTACAAGAGACTCATTTTAGACCTAAGGACACCTGCAGATTTAAGGTGAGGGGATGGAGAACCATCTATCATGCTAATGTACATCAAAAGGAAGCCAGAGTAGCCATACTTATGTCAGACAAACTAGATTTTAAACCAAAAACTGTAACAAGAGATGAAGAAGGGCATTGCATCATAATTAAGAGGTCTATCCATCCAGAAGATCTAATAATTGTAAATATTTATACCTCTAACTTGTAAACACCCACATATATAAATCAATGGCAAACATAAAGAAACTCACTGATAATAATACAATAATAGTAGGTGACTTTAAGCCCTCACCTACAGCAGTGGATGGATCATCTAAACAGAAAATCAACAAGGAAATAATGGCTTTGAATGGCACACTGGACCAGACGTACCAGAGGTCCTTAACAGATATATTCAGAACATTTTATCCTAAAGCAGCAGAATACACATTCTTTTCAAGTGCACACGGAACATTCTCTAGAATAGAACACATACTGGGTCACAAACCAGCTCTCAACAAATACGAAAAGATTGAGATTATATGCCTATTTTCAGACCACAATGCTATGAAACATGAAATAAGCCACATGAAAAAATTTGGAAAGAACACAAATACATGGAAGTTACAGAACTTCTTACTAAAGAATGAATGGGTTAACCAGGAAATTAAATAAATAAAAAAATACATGGAAGGAAATGCAAATGAAAACACGACAGTCCAAAACCTTAGGGATGCACCAAAGGTGGTCCCAAGAGGGGAGTATATTGCCATATAGTCCTACCTCAAGAAGCAAGAAAAGTCTCAAATATACAACCTAACCTTACACCTAAAGGAGTTAGAAAAGGAACAGCAAATAAAGCCTAAAGCCATCATAAGAAGGTAAATAATACAAATTAGAGCAGAAATAAACATCATAGAAACAAACAAACAAATGAAAAACAGTAGAATGGATCAATGAAGCAAAGAGCTGGTTCTTCAAAACAATTAATAAAATAGATAAAGCCCTCTCCAGACTTACCAAAAAGAGAAAATACCCAAATAATTAAAATCACAAATGAAAGGGGAGAGATCACAACTAATACCACCGAATTACAATTATAAGAGAATATTATGAAAAATTATATGCCAATAAACTGGACAATCTGGAAGAAATGGACAAATTCCTAGAAACTTACAAACTACCAAAACTGAAACAGGAAGAAATAGAAATGTTGAACAGACGCATAACCAGCAAAGAGATTAAATCAGGAATAAAAAAAAATCTCCCAACAAACAAAAGTCCAGGACCAGATGGCTTCCCAGGGGAATTCTACCAGACATTTAAAGAAAAGTTAATACCTATTCTTTTCAAACTGTTCCAAAAAATAGGAACGGAAGGAAAACTTCCAAACTCATTCTATGAGGCCAGCATTACCTTGATTCCTAAACCAGACCCTACCAACAAAGGAAAATTACAGGCCAATATCCCTGATGAACATGGATGCAAAAATTCTCAACAAGATACTAGCAAATTGAATTAAACAGTACACTAAAATAATTATTCACCACTATCAAGTGGGATTTATTCCTGGGCTTTAGGAGTGGTTCAATATCTACAAATCAATCAATGTGAAACACCACACTAATGAAAGAAAGGATAAGAATCATATGATCCACTCAATAGATGCAGAAAAAGCATTTGACAAAATACAGCACCTATTCTTGATAAAAGCTGTCCATAAAGTAGGGCTAGAGGGAACATACCTCAACATCATAAAAGCCATATATGAAAGACCCACAGGTAATATCATCTTCAATGGGGAAAAATTGAGACCTTTCCTCTTAAGGTCAGGAACAAGACAGGGATGGCCCCTCTCACTATGACCATTTAACATAATACTGGAAGTCTTAACCTCAGCAATCAGGCAACAAAAAGGCATTGAAATCAGCAAGGAAGAAGCAGACTTTCACTATTTGCAGATGACATGATACTCTATGTAGAAAACCCGAAAGACTCCACCAAAAAAATTGCTAGAATTAATACATGAATTAGGAAAGTCACAGGCTATAAAACCAACATACAGAAATCTGTTGCATTTCCATACACCAATAATGAAACAGTAGAAAAGGAATAAAGGAATTGGTCCTATTTACAATTGCACCAAAACCCATAACATACCTAGGAATAAACCTAACCAAAGAGGCGAAAGATCTGTACTCTGAAAACCATAGCAAATTTATGAAAAAAATTAAAGATGACAAAGAAATGGAAAAGCATTCCATGCTCATGGATTGGAAGAACAAACATTGTTAAAATGTCGATACTCCCCAAAGCAATCTACATATTTAATGCAACCCCTATCAAAATACCACCAGCATTCTTCACAGAGCCAGAACAAAAAATCCTAAAATTTGTATGGAACCACAAAAGACCTCGAATAGTCAAAGCAATCCTGAAAAAGAAAAGCAAAGCTGGAGGCATCAGGATTCTGGACTTCAAGCTATAATACAAGGCTACAGTCATCCAGACAATATGGTACTGGGACAAACATGGACACATAGGTTGATGGAACAGAATAGATAACCCAGAAATGGACCCATAACCATATAGTCAAGTAATCTTCAACAAAGCAGGAAAGGATAGCCAATGGAAGAAAGACAGTCTCTTCAACAATTGGTGTTGGGAAAACTGAACAGCAACATGCAGAAGAATGAAATTGGACCACTTTCTTATACCACACACAAAAATAAACTCAAAATGGATGAAATACCTCATTGTGAGACAGGAAACCATAAAAATCCTAGCAGAGAACTCAGGCAGCACTCTCTTTGACTTCAGCCATAGCAACTTCTTACTAGACACATCATTGGAAGCAAGGGGGCATAAACTATTGGGACTTCATCAAGGTAAAAAGCTTCTACACAGTGAAGGAAACAATCAACAAAACTAAAAGGCAGCCTATGGAATGGGAGAAGATATTTGCAAATGACATATCTAATAAAAAATTAGCATCCAAAATGATTAAAGAATTTTCAAACTCAACACCCAAAAAACCAAATAATCTAGTTAAGAAATGGGCAAAAGACATGAAAAGACATTTTTCTAAAGAAGATATTCAGATGACTAACAAACACATGAAAAGATGCTCAACATCACGCATCATCAGGGAAATTCAAGTCAAAACCACCATGAGATAGTACCTCACACCTGTCAGAATGGCTGAAATTAACAACACAGAAAACAATAGATGTTGGTGGGCATGCTGAGAAAGAGGAACCCGCTTGCACTGTTGGTGGGAGTGCAAACTGGTATAGCCACTCTGGAAAAACAGTATGGAGGCTCCTCAAAAATTTAAAAATAGAACTATCCAGCAATTTCACTATTAGGTATTTACTGAAAGGATACAAAACTACAGATTTGAAGGGGTACCTGCAACCCAATGTTTATGGCAGCATTGTCAACAATAGCCCAAATGTCCATCAACTAATGAATGGATAAAGAAGATGTGATATATATATATATATATGTGTGTGTGTGTGTGTGTATACACATATATAAAGAAGATGTGATATATATATATATGTGTATATATATGTATATATATGTGATATATATGTGTGTATATATATATGTGTATATATATATGTGTATATGTGTATATATATATGTGTGTATACACACACACACACACACACACACACACACACACTGGAATATTACTCAGCCATCCAAAAGAACTAAATCACCATTTGCAATGACCTGGATGGAGTTGGAGTGTATTATGCTAAGTGAAATAAGTCAGAGAAAAACAAATACCATATGATTTCACTCATAATGTGGAATTTAAGAAACAAAACAGATGAACATATGTGGAGGGGAAAAAATACAAGAGGGAAACAAACCAGGAGAGACTTTTAAGAATAGAAAACAAACTGAAGGTTGATGCAGGGAGGTGGGTGGGGATGGGCTAAATGACTGATGGGTATTCAGGAGGGCACTGGTTGGGATGAGCACTGGGTGTTACACATAAGTGATGAATCACTAAATTCTACTCCTGAAACCAATATTACATTATATATTAACTAGCTAGTTATGTAAATAAAAATTTGAAAAAAAAGGAATTATTGTCATATACTCCTCTAGATTAATCTCTTCTGAGTTAACTATGGGTAGATAGGAAAAAATAGATGCCATGGGGAAAGATGGTACAAAATGAAGGAAAATTCACTGCTATAAGCTATAGCTTATATTAACTATAAGTTAATATATTCTTAACCCTCATGAGATAGACATTATTCTCTTTATACATACGAAGCACAGAAACGGTAAATGACTTGTCCCAGGTCACACAACTAGTAAGTGGTGGAGACAAGGATATAAATCAAGTGGCTTCAACCATTGCCTCATTATCCATCTGGGTTATCCCATCTTGGTCATATCCACCTCTCAGATCTAAGATCCAAGATATAAACCTTGGGGCAGTTTCCAGGGACCAGTCAGCTAATATAGTTCAGCCCTCCTAAAATAAGGTGGACTTCTCTCCTCACCTCTGCTTGATTCTCTGCTATCGGAACAGAAAGAGTACAAGGAACACCTTAATCCCCAGATTGAATTTCTAGGTTCTTCCTGCCTCTGCCTCTGTGTATATAGCTTGCTCTGTCCTGTTAACGTGCACTAGTCCAAGTGCCCATTGCTAAGTAGTTATATTTTGAGAATTGCAGTGTCTGACTGGCAATAAGGAGATGGGAACAGCACTCTGGCTGTGGAGTAGTTCGCAAAAGAGCAATGAATAGATGCCTAGTT
Source organism: Acinonyx jubatus (assembly GCF_027475565.1). NCBI lineage: Eukaryota > Metazoa > Chordata > Mammalia > Carnivora > Felidae > Acinonyx > Acinonyx jubatus. The sequence continues at coordinate 161,333,598 of NC_069381.1, read as the reverse complement.
TTCCTGTTTGCAAAGACATGTCTAGGAGATAATGTGATTGGGAAGATAGTTCTTTCCACCTATTTTGAGATGTCCTGAGCACAGAAGGACCCCTAATTTCATTGGCCAACCCAGTTCTCTTGATCATGTGGAAAACTCCTTCAGGGTCCGACTTGGATGCTGGTAGTCCTTGTCCTCCGTAACCTGGTGAGTTTTATCATTTTTCTCTGTTTTCAGATGTGTTTTAGAGTGAATCTGGGAGAGATCATATCAGGCACTGCTAGTCTCATGCTTTTTCAAACCAGAAACCTCTCATTATATCGGAAGCTGTCACGAGGTAGCTCAGACCATGAAGTTTATCTGTGTAAAACCAGATAAATCCGTCTTAATTGTGTAGTTTTTTAATTTAAAAATTATCATGTGGTAAGATGGGGTTTCTCCCCTTTGAGTATACGGTTCTATGAATTTTAATACCTGAATAGACTTGTGTTACCACTACCACAATTAATGACAGACCAGTTCCATCATACCAAAAATTCCCTCAGGTCCTACCCCATCACCTTGCAACCACTGAGCTATTCATCATTATAGCTTTGTCTTTTCATGAACGTCATAAGTGGACTCATCATATATAACCTTTCAAAATTGATTCTTTCACATTGCATAATGCCTATGAGATTCTTTCAAGTTGTTGCATGTATCTTTAGTTTAGGGTTGTTTTTTTTTATTTTTTAGATTTTTATTGGCGAGGAATATTCCATTGGCTGGGTGTGCTACAGTTTAACTATTCCTCTGTCGAAGGATATTTGAGTTGCTTCCAGTTTGGGGCAATTATGAATAGAGCTGTTATAAACATTTGTGTACAGCTTTTTGTGTGAACATGAGTTTTCATTTCTCATGTAAATAGGGCTAGAATCCTTGGGCCATATGGTAAGTATGTATTTAGCTTAAGAAGCTGTCTAACTGTTCTCCAGAGCAGCTGTACCACTTTGCATTCCCACTAGCAATGTATGAGGGTTTCAGTTGCTCTGTGTTCTGACTAGCACTTGGCATTGTCAGCATTTTTTATTTTAGCCATTCTAATAGGTGTGTAGCGATATATCACCATGGTTTTAATTAGCATTTGCCCGATGGCTGATGACGTAGAACATTGTTTCCTGTCCTTATATCTTCGAGGAAGTGTTTGCTCAAAACCTTTGCCTGTTTTTTAATGGGTTAGCTTGTTTCCATATTGTTGACTTTGAGAGTTTTGATTTATTTTGAATACAAACCTCGGTCCGATATATGATTTGCAAATATGTCCTCCCAGTCTGTCGCTTGTCTTTTCCTTCTCTTTATAGCGACTTTGAGCAAAAGATTTTGACTCCGATGAAGCCCGGTTTTTTCATTTTTTTTCTTTTATAGATCATGCTTTTGTTGTCATGTTGAAGTATTCTTCTACGAGCCCTAGGTCATGAAGATTTTCTCTTGTGTTTTCTTTGAACTGTTTTCTAGTTTCACGTTTTCTCTTTGGGTCTATGACACAATTTGAGTTAATGCTTGTATAAGGCGTGAGGTTTGGCATAAGGTTCATTTCTTTGCATATAGATGACCAATTGTTCCAACAGCACTTGTTGAAACACGTCTTTATGGATCAGGGAGTGCAGATGTTTACATTTTGAAAACAGTGATAATATTTAAGACTAACACCTTGGACGTTACAGACAACGCCCCTCAGTCAGTTAATAAGTTAGTCTGGCAATTAGCCAGTTAGGCATCGAATCATTTAGTTACTCCACAAAGACACAAAGTACCTGCCTTGTGTCTGGCATTACGCAAAATGCCAGCATTGCAACAATGTCTGGGACATGATTTGTTTTCCTCCAGTGTCCCATGGTCTGTGCAGAGAGACAAAGTGGGACAAGCTTCTCAATCTGTGTACAAAAAATGTCTCCCTTTGACTGACATTATGACTTTACAGATTCTTTAATACTGAATCCTCACTAATGTGAGATCCTAACTCTAACTTTGGCTTCTTCCCTCAAGTCATTGATCTGATCACTGAACACGTAAATGGTTAGAGGAGCGCTCCTTGTGAAGGAAGTTGAAGGGAAATAAATAAGTGTCTATTTTGTGTGTAAGCACTCTTGGTCTCTTAGGTTTAAAGTCTGGATTTTTGTATAGTAGATTTTCTTAAGATGAGGTACACTGATGCCAAACTCAGCAAACTTTCCCCGTGGAGAGGCTGGAGCAGCAAACCGGATCTCCTCAATACACTGAAGATAAAGGCAGTGCTGGGGCTCATAGGTCATATCATTCTGGTTCTTTTCAATAAACTTATGATCCGGATAATGTTGAAAAGTAGGAATTGATGGTGTTCGCTTAAAGGTTAGACTTAGTAAATAGGTTGGCTTTTGAGAGAGTAGAGAGGGGATCAGATTATTTATTTATTTATTTATTTATTAAAAACATTTTTTTTTAACATGTATTTATTTTTGAGACAGAGAGAGGCAGATGAACGGGGGAGGGTCAGAGAGAGGGAGAACCAGAATCTGAAACAGGCTCCAGGCTCTGAGCTGTCAGCACAGAGCCCAACGCGGGGCTCGAACTCACGGACGGCGAGATCATGACCTGAGCTGAAGTCGGCTGCTCAACCGACTGAGCCACCCAGGCGCCCCAAGAGGGGATCAGATTTAAGTTATGGGGCATTAGTGATCTCCCCTGTCTTAAACAGAAGGCTCTTTGTTATTTTTTTCATTTTAATTGACATTACAGTGTTGTTAGGTTGGTAATGGGGTGGAGGCAGCTGGATTCCAGTTGGGGTGGACTTAGGCTAGTTGCTCAGGCTGCCCTGCCTTGCTACTTTCCCTACTCTGTTTATTCTGATGTGTGCAGAAAACCAATAGGAAGCTAAAAGAGCATGACTTCCAGCACATAATAATAAAATAGTAAAATAAAAAAAAATAAAACCAATGATGACAAAAGCTAATATTTATTGAGCGCTTACTCTGTGTCAGGCACTCTTTGAAGCTCTTTATATGAATAAACACATTGAATTCTTTCAACAATCTGATAAAGCAGGGATCATTATCATTCCCATTTTACAGATAAGCAAACTGAAGTACAGAGATGCGATGGACAGATTGTAAGACTGAAGCCAGTGATCCCCTCCTCCTGATACTTATGCCCTGTGGGATCCCTCCCCTTGAGTGTGGGAGGCCCTAGTGACACGCTTCTGATCAACGGAATATGGTGACGTAATGGGATGTTACTTCTGTGATTTGACAACCTAAGATAGTGGCTTCTGTCCTGCTAGCAGATTCTCTCCTTTGCTGGCTTTGGTGAAGCAAGTTGCTATGTTGGGGAGGTCCCTGTGTCAAGCAACACGATTATTTTTTCACACGGAAGAACATTTTAGAGACTTTCAGACCATTGCCATCCACCAAGAGAATTTTAATAGTAACCCTGTAACCACAAAGTCTATATAGGCTTTAACTTGCCAGCAGCTGCCTAGGAGCCGAGATCCTCAGTCTACAGCCCTTGGAAAACCAAAATTTTGCCAACAACATGAGCTTGGAAACAAACACTTCTGCAAAGGAACCTTCAGACCAGACTCTAACCCTGGCTGGTGACCTGACTGCAGAGCCTTCGGAGAGATCCTGGGTAGAGGACCCAGCTAAGCTGGTCTAGATTCTTGACCTACAGGGGGCGCCTGGGTGGCTCAGTTGGTTAAGCACCTGACTTCCGCTCAGGTCATGATCTCACGACGGTCTGTGAGTTCAAGCCCCACGTTGGGCTCTGTGCTGACAGCTCAGAGCCTGGAGCCTCCTTCGGATTCTGTGTCTCCCTCTTTCTCTGCCCCTCCCCTGCTCATGTTCTGCCTCTCTCTCTCTCTCAAAAATAAATAAACATTCAAAATTTTTTTAGATTCTTGACCTACAGAAACTGTGAGATAATATGTGTTGTTCTAGGCTTCTAAGTTTGTGAGAATTTGTTATGCAGCCATAGATAACTATGCAAGAGACGTAACATAATTTGCCCAAAGTCTCACATCAATCCAGCTACAGGCTGCAGATTCTTTCTCAATGATCATCTCATATGGAAATAACCCCAAGGAGTTCACCACATGGTACTGGGTTTCCCATTTAGAACATCAGAAGTTTTCCCTGACATTCTTAAATAGTTTTTTTTTTGAAAGAGAAATGGCATTTTTAAAACTTCAGAATTCTGAAGGAAAAAGAACCTCAGGAATTTTGTTTATAGTACGGGACAAAGCATCGGTCTTGACTTTTCCATACTATTTTTATTTTGTTATGCAGGGAACAGTTCAGGGTACTGTTCAGCCAGTGACTCTTTGGATTTAGCATCAGTCTGTTTTCATTATATAACGATTCTAAAGGGAAGTAAGGCCAGACAGAGAGGAGTTGGGGCTAGACGATCAGCAGGGACCCATTTGTAACATCCAAACACGAGTTTAAAGGAAAGGTGAATGTAGTGGGTGAATGTTGTGGGTGAGCTCTTTCTCAGAGGTGCCTGTAAGAAGTGGTTTAGCTTTTTTTTTTTTTTTTTTTTTTGCATTTAAAGATTTGAATGAGCTGTAACTTCATGTCTGTTTAAATTTCTGGGGGGAAAACCAAATAAACATGCATGTCAACAATACATTAGCATTCCTGATAGTACCTATGCTCTTTCCCTGTCTGTGGCCAGCGTTGTTTTAATGGCACATTATGTCCTGACCCCTGAGAGGCCCTTCTTCCTGCCATAATCACCACCCAAGTAAAAAAAAAAAAAATCAACCCTCTCAGGATGCCTTCCACTCTGGAGAGTCCCTTGCTCTAGGAATGGAAATACATAGAATGATTTTTCCACATTGAAGGCCATGTTAAAGATGTTTTAATTCCAGTCATCCACAGAGAGAACCACAACAGGGTTCCTGCAGCCACGAAGCCCACAGATTTGAGTTGCTTTCGCCTTCTGGTATCATGATGGCTTTCTCAGGCCCCCGTGTCTTCTGTTAACCTGGATGGGCTGATGTCCTGAGTAGGAAGTGGCAGACAGCCTGGATGTCCCTGAGTTCAGCAAATAAAGCAGTAAACACTGCACTGTGTTCCTGCGGGGACGGGGGACGTTTGAAGCTGAGAGTCATGAGAAAGCGTGGGACATTTGTCTTGCCATGCTCTTCATTTCCCAGCCCTCTCCACTCACGGTAGTCCCACCCTTCTTCCTGTCTTTCTCAATATATGAGGCGTATGTATATATTTTCAAAATACTTTGGATTCGAAGATGAAAATCCTGACATAAATATCAATCGCTCCATTACTCTTACAGGCTGTGAAGTCTTCATGATATTTTCGTAGAGAAAAAGAAAAAAGCTCTAACCTGAGCTATAAATTGAGGTTTTCAGACAAGTCCTCTCTGATTTTGAACTGCAATAAAGGCTTGCTCGCTGGTGACATTTCCGAGAGCTCTTACACTTGCAGTTTTGGAAGGGTCCCTTATGGAGCCGAGAATGTCTTTTTGGCCATATTTCTGGCTGCCTTAGACATTTTGGTTTCTAAGTTTAAAATTTTAAGATGATCTAGTTCCATTTACTCTTGGCATAACTTGAAGAAAGACTATGTTAAAAGGCTCTTGGAAAGCTTTTACAAGTCATTTTGGATGACAGTCTCATCAGACAAAGACGGGGAGGAGTTAAGTGTAAATGAATCAGAAACATGTGGATGACATTTCCCTTAGCAAGCAACTGTGCTTTTAACGTGGCCCCAGGATGCAGCAAGTCAGAGGTAATTTCATTTTGGTTGGGCTCACATGGCGAGCTTGAACTCCAAGCCCAACTTGCTACTGTCCTTTTGCTTTCTGGTATGGAGTGTCACCATGTCCCCAAGACCACAAGTTTCCTCTGGGCAGGAGCCATGTACCTATGGCCTCACCCTGTACATACAGGTATTCACCACATTGGTTGGGAACCTTTCCAAAAATGTTCAAATCCCAGATCCTACCTCCTTTTACCAATGATATGGAGGTGAAGCGTGTGAACCCTGGAGTTCCAATTCTTCCTCCTCCATTTACTAACCTTGGGTAACAGTGATGTAACCTCTCAGTCCTTGGGTTTTTTTGCACTGTGAAATGGGGACCATGATACAATAGAAGCCATTAGCTGGAGTTGCTCTAAGAATAAGTTGAGGTTGAGTGTGGAAAAGCATTGAGCACAATTTCTGGTAGAAAGCAAGTGTTCAGTGAATGTTAAGTATGATTGTTGCTGACTCAAACGCCACTATTATTTGTACGTGAATAACACACATTGCAATGGTGCCTAGACCTGGATAGATTACACTGCCATCATCAGAACATTTGAACACCTGATCTGGAAGTAGTTTGAGAGGTCTTGCCAACAGGATTACCGCCCAGTGTGGTACCATTGGCACACAAGCCCCGGCTGGATGGCCTATAGACTGACTTCAAAGCCTGGCACCACCCACCTGCCTCTGCCTGGCTTTAGAACATTGTGGAATACCCTCAGATCTGGAAATTCCACTTAGAGTTGATGACACCAGGCTTCGGCTCCGCTTGTCGCGAAAGCCCGATGACAAGGCAACAATGCACATCAGCGTTCTGAAGCCTCTTTTTGCAAACGTGCACAGATGGGTGGTTCTGTTGTTAACCCGTTACGATTCAGGTGCTCCATTTAGATGTGCTTTTGTTGTTAGGCAGGCACCGGGGTCGTAAACTCGGTGCCGTCCTCGTCCCGGTACGTCATGGGTCTCTTATGCCTCGCAACATAAACATGTTCTCACCGCTGGGGGTTTTCCGAAGCCAGAATATGCTAGAGAAAGGAAACTTTGGTGATTCAGGAAAGCTTCAAACCCGTAACAGCATTCATCGCTCCTTGCTGTCATCACCCCCAGCTTACCTGCCAGCTGTGTCTTCTTTGTTCTCTGGAGCTGCCTTCCAGTAGCGCTTGGGTACTGATAGTCTGGGTGTCAGCCCCCCTTCTGATATGTAAATTTGTGTAGCAGATGGAGCAAAATGTTCAGAAGGTGGTTTTAGAATGTGTGTGTGTGTGTGTGTGTGTGTGTGTGTGTGTGTGTGTGTTGATGGGACATCTGAAACACAGGAGGCCGCTCATGATGACAGCAACATGAGGGTCCTTGGTGGTCATTCAGAGCCATTGTCGGTGACTATGTCTTTGAGAAAAATCGATTCTTCCGTTTATGATCTCTTCCAGCACTAACAAAACATGTTTACTCATTGCTTTTAAGAATCCCAAATGCTGCTTTTTTTGCACTCTGGCTGTTAAGGAATTACTTGATATATGCTACTAATCTTAGTATTCCAAGCAGACTTCTCCTTTACACGTCAGACTCTGAGTCCAGTTCGTCTTGGATGCCTCCCATTTGGTAAAAGGTGTAAGACATATCAAGAAAAGTGCTCCTTGTGCCCATCCTCCAGCCTCATGAAATCTAACCAGAAGATTCACGTAAGTCAATCATAACTCTCCTTGCAGTCTCCAGACTCTTCCATCGTGGGCATTCATTCACAAGTTAACTTCTTTCACTCCACAGACATTTATTAATTCTGTGGCAACCACAGTGCAAGACATTGGGGATCAAAGGAGGAAACACAGAGTCTCTCTTGTGAGTAAAGTGTGTTGTAAATGAGGCAGAAACATAAACAAATTGGATGGTGCCATTTGTTCAGGGCAAATAGAAGTGAACAACAGTCCTGAGGAGAAAACAGAACGGATGACCCTGATGAGGCTGCATCCTCGGGGGGGGGGGGGGGGGGGAGATTTTATGGGGAAGATGATATTTGCACTGAATTTTGGAGGATAAGCTGGAGTTGTTGAGGACCCATGCAAATTCAAGGAGGTGTGAATATGATTGACAGGAGTTTTAAATTTCATCCTGCCCCTGAGAGAGATGAGTTTCATGGGGATTCCAAAACTCAGAGGAACAGTACGAGACACTCTGGTCTATATAAGGAAAGGGAGAAGGGCCCTAAGGGATGGTGCCAGTTGGCTTTCAAGGAATTAGAAATTCACTGAAGCAGGAACAAACACCTCAGACAAATGGCGGCCAGTAGAATTGTAAGTGGTTTGCTGATCTGTGCTGACCTGTGTCCTCTCCTTCTATTAATCCAGAATCTTCCGTAAAAGTTTGGGTGTGTGACTGGTGCTCTGGGGAATGAAATAGTGGACAGTGTGTGTGCCCGGGATGGGAAATGAGGGAGTGATCAGGCTTCTCTTGGCCGGCATGGAGGTACCAGGGAAGGCCCAGGTTCTGGAAATCTGGGCAGTGACCAGCAAAACGTGAGCAGAGGACCCAGGTAGACACAAGAGCCATGTTAGGAGCCAGGCAATAGATAAGAAAGAGGCAGCAGGACTCTTTGGCAGGGCTGACTTAAAAGCAGGTGTGAAAATCGCTATCCTCCCTTAAATACACCAGAGGAAAGGGACTTCTGAAGGGATGGGAGAATGTAGGTCCTGCTCTCACATGGTGAGGTGTTTCAGATGCCAGCCATTTGAGATTTAAAAGACACATGGGAGGTAGAGTTACCCGAATATGGTAACAGACTGAACGGCAGAGGCAAGGATCAAAGATAGCAAAAGGATGCCAGTTATGCTATTAACTAAGGTAGGGAACTTGGGAGGATGGTGATAGGAATTCTTTTTGAAGGCGGGGGGATGGGCAATGGGAATGGAATATGAAGTGTTATAAGATATCCACATGGAGAGGCCCAGCTGGTGTCTAGGACTGTAAATGTGAGAGCAGGATAGAGGTCCATGATGGAGCTCTAGATTGTACAAAGGGGGCCAGGTGCCTGGAGAAAACAACAGAGAGGGACCAAAGGAGAAGGCAAGAGGGGACAGCAGAGACCTAGATGGACCAGCATTCAAGAGAGGCTTCTAGATGGGACCCTTCTGGACCCCCTTTCTTTAAAACTTTGCTCTGTTGCCTTGGATATCACTCTTTTCCTCTCTTCTGGCTCCCAGGTGAAAGAAGTGCAGATAGGAGTTGCTTCTTTACCCAAGGGACCTTGAACTGCCTTTCATTGTATCTATTCATCTTTGGAAGGCAATTATTTAAAATTTGAATGTTTCCTCATAGAGTTATTATAAAACCATGGTTCAATGCCTCTGCTTTTGGCATAGGCCCTGGGACATCCTATATGTGGCTAGAAGAGAAATCCATGGGTGAGGGCTGATGGTTTCCTGTTCAAGACTCTGAGACAAGCCATCACCCTTCCTACTCCACCCCCAAGCCCCCAAACACCTGCTGTCTTTGTAGTCACCCATTTGGATGAACAGATTACATAAGTTAGTTGGCTAGAACCCAAGGAATTGAGTCAATGGATCAATCTCTTAGTTCACTCCAAGCTATGCAATCAGCTCTTAATTCTTTATACCTCTCTTCAGAAAAAGCCATGAACAGGAAGAGTATTCTAATTTGGAGGCATCTGTGAGGCAAACCAGTTAACAGGTGTGGTATTAAGTAGGGCTAGGAGTGGCCGGGAGAACAGTGATCAGTCTAAATTGATTGAAGGAGTTGACAAAACTATAGGAGGTAAGGTGGCGGGTATGTGTGGAAGCCATGAAGTGTATGGGCAGTATTTAGATCAGAGCTGAAAGCCTCTATAAAAAGGACCACTGCATTTTAAGTTAATGGGAGAGACATTAGTTAATGAGTGGTTTGTTGAAAACAGCAGGTGGCAGGGGAACAATAGTGAACAAGGTGGGCACAGACTTCAGCCTCTGAAAGGATTACAATCTAACACAAGAGGTGGGTAGATCCTTGGCTGGGGAAAGACAGGGTGCTTTGGGAACCCCCCCAGAAGGGAGCCAATCCCTCATAAGCAGGAGGCAAGTGTGTGTAGGGAGGCATCCTAGAGAATAAGAATTAGCCAGATGAAGAGACGCAGAAGAAAGTTCCAACCTTGGGGACCAGAGGAAATAGTGCAGCTGGAGTGTGGCTCTGACAACCTGAATGAACTCCATTTTGCTGGAAGCTAGAATGCAGAAAGGGTGAAGAAACGAACATTTGGCATTTTGCAATCTCTAGAATTTAGTTTCCTTAAGTGAACTAAAATGGAAAACATTTATGAAAAATAATTTTCTAAATTCTGGTGATAATGGAGATTGCTTAACCAACCATGGAATATAGAATATTTTATAACTAGTATTAAAACTAGTTCTCAGAAAAGAAAGTTCAGTTACTGCCACCAATTGGATTTTTTTCTCTAATATGAACCTGGCATTGGAGCTGGGAAGTTCTTTTGTTGTTGAAATGAGTAATTATAAGCCTTTAATAAACATGTTAAGGGAATTCCCTTTTTATATCAAAGACATCTAAAGCCAGAGGCAAAAATTATAAGAAGCCAAAGAGGGTATTTTCATGCTTTCTTATTATTTGTTTAAAAGTAGCAAAATGGTTTTTTATCCTCCTTAAATGATCAGGCAAACATTTTCTCTAGGGAAATCCTTGAGCCAAAAAGGGTTGTTTCAGTTTCCTTTACCTCCGCCTTAAGCATCCAATCCTTTCTCTCCGCTCACCTGCTTTGGCACGGTTCTAAAGACTGGAGTCCCTGTGGGTAGCAGACACAGAAATGAACTGAGCCCTCAGGAGACAATTTCACTGCCGCTTGGCTCTTAAGTATAACAGGTAGGAAGTCAGGTTGTCAGCCTTCACATTTAAATGAGGACCAAAATGCAAGACCTGTTAACATTTCCGAGGATTCTTTGTTGATAATCACATCTATTTCTAAGTTGATTTAACGTTCTTGATTAGAAGCGGCTATGTGTACATATAACTTGCAAGGGCCATTTTCTCTCTATTAGGAAGAGGATGGAGTGTTTCAGAAGGGAAACAATGGTGCCAGGGAGTAGTTCACTAACTGAGTTAATTTCATGGTCTAACGTTTAGGTATTGCACCACAATTTTTTTTTTTCATTCAAGTTGTGTGTGGCTTGAAGCCAATGAAATAGTCATTTCTAAAAGATTTTTAAGACAGGAATTGGAATTTTTGAATGACCTAATTTTAAATGAAAAGTGCAGAGTTTTAAGATCTAGCCCATTTATTAATATGATTCATAATGAGTCATGTACTGTTTGTCTCTGCATTTTCTTTGGTAGCTAAGTAGCCATAATGCCACTTGGGTCATTTTGCCACAGCTTCAATGGGCTACGAAGTAGTCTCAGCCCCTTGATAATCGCAGCTAACCTTCACTGAAGATGTAACATGTGCCCAGCACTGTACGTGTCTTATCTTGCTGGGACCGCCCAATACTTCTGTAAGGCAGGGATATGGTAATATGCCCATTTTATACAGAGGGAAATGGACGTTTAGAGAGTTTGCATGACTAACTTACTGTTGCATCATTAGTAAGAATGATTTGACCAGGATGAACTGATTAAATAATCAGAGTTTCAGAATCTGTGCTCTTAACTTCTCCATCCTGCCTTTCTCAAAAACCCCTACCATGTGGCATTTCATCCACTGGTCGGGGAACATGTGTTTTGTGATTTAAAGACAGAGTTTCCCTAAAGTGAACTTGATCAACCAGGTAAAGAATCCATCCTGATTAAATATCAATGAGGCAGTTTATTGACTTCTTTGTGGTGATTTCCCAGGGAAATGGATTCCTGAATGGAATCACTCATGCAGGCTAATATATTTGTCAGTTATGCAGAATGCAATACCACTGCGTTAATTATTGCCCCACTTCACTCATGTTCCTGTAAAATGGAGGCCTCTCTTTACAACTACCCTTTAGAGAAGTCTTTATGAAACATTAGGGTCATATTCACGATGATTATGCAACATTAGATGGCCAAAGGAGCTTTGTTTTGAAGCTGATGAGTGAGAAATGGATCATTAAGAACCCAAGATAAATTTCTATAAGAAACGGGTGTTCTCAGCCTTTACTTCTCAGTTACAAAAAATTGTCTCTGGATTCAAGGTGGATTGAAAACCAGAAGGCCTTTTAAAACTGTAGCTAAGGGAGGGTGGGTGATGGGTATTGAGGAGGGCACCTTTTGGGATGAGCACTGGGTGTTGTATGGAAACCAATTTGACAATAAATTTCATATATTGAAAAAAAATGCTACATTTATGGATTTTTTATTTGAATAAAGGATCAAATTACATTAAAAAAAACTGTAGCTAAAAATCGCTCTTTTAAATAAATAAACTTTACTGAGGCGTAATTTACATACAGTAAAATGCAGCCAACTTAAATGAGTCCGGACAAACGTGTGCGGTCATGTAACCACTGCTATACCTAAGACGTGAACATTTCCGTTGTCTGCTTCCCAGTCAACACCCAGCCCTGGCCCCAGGCAATTGCCGATTTGCTTTTGGCACTGCAGATTAATTTTCCTTTCATGGAATCTTGTATAAATAGAATCATACCATTGGTACTAAATTGTGTTTGGCTAAGTTTTCGCTCATCGTGTTTCCAAAATCGATCCACCATGTTGCACATTTGAGCAGTTTGTGCCTTTTACCTGCTAAGTAGTGTTCCGTTGTGAGAATGTACATGCCACAATTATTTGTCCATTCACCTTTCCACGGACGTTTAGATTATTTTTAATTGAGCTGTGATGACTAAAGTTGGTATAAGTGTCTATGTTTTCTTTTCTCTCAGTTAAATGTTGAGGGGTGAGATTGCTGGCTCAGTTATGTTTAACTTTATATGTTGTGTTTAGCCCTATGTTTTCCCAAGTGGTCATACCATTTTGCATTCCGACCGCAAGGTATGTGAGTTCCCGTCGCTCTATATCCTTGCTAACATCAGATATTGTCAAAATCACTGTCTTTTAAAAATGTATGTTTGTGTATCTTAGAAGCAGGTGATACACGGCCTCTTCACAAAGCTAACTTTAAAAGCCAAATTTTGTCGATACTGCAAAGTCACAAGATTCATTCTGTGGCGGTCAGTGGCGGTTGGGGGGGGGGGGGAGGCGGGGAGGAGAATGCATTGTTTCTGCTTCTCTGGAACTGAGCTATTGGCAGCATTAACTGGAATCCCCTGGCTTCGTACCTTTGTAAAAATTCTCCCTGGTGGTGGAGGGGAGGTGATCTCTTGTCTTCCCAGAGGCAGAACAGAGCCATACCAGTGCGGGGCACGGAGTAGGTGTCCCACAAGTCCTTCTCATTGCTTATGCACTTTTCATGGAGTCTCAGCCGTCCCCCGACCCATCTTATCATTAGCATACTGTTTTATTTTATTTTTTTTCATGTGTATTTGTTTTTGAGAGAGAGAGAGAGAGACAGAACACGAGTGGGGGAGGGGCGGAGAGAGAAAGGGGAGACACAGAATCGGAAGCAGCTCCAGGCTCTGAGCTGTCAGCACAGACCCCCGACGCGGGGCTCGAACCCACCGACCGTGAGATCGTGACCTGAGCCGACGTCAGATGCTCGACAGACTGAGCCACTCTGGCACCCCTCATTAGCATACTGTTCACCACACTTTGAGTCCTCTGCTATTAAGAATGGTGCCAAGTTTTGGAATGGAAAGGCTAGAACATAGAGGTGATTCTGTTTGACCTACTTCAACTGACAGAAAATGCGATCATTAAGCTGACTGAGAGTGCTTATGGTAGACACAGAATGAATTGTGGGTTTTTTATGAAGTAAGGTTGGACTCTCAGAATCTACTCTGTGTCTGCCACTGGGGCAGGCAGTGGGGACACAGAGATGAAAGATGCGCCCTGCCTTCCCCTCAGTGGAGAAGATAAGTCAGCCGGCTGCACAGTCGAGGGTGTGCATGCTCTAATAGGACTAAGTACAGGGTTTCCTGAGAGTACGAAGGAGGCCCACCTATCACAAGTTCAAATCCGTTCCACAAATACTTGCCTAGCTGCTACAGACCGGGCTCTGAACTTGTTGGAGCCACTGACATTCACAGACCTTCTAGCCTGGTGGGAAGATGGATGGAAAGCCAGTGAAGCAAGTAAAGGGAGGGAAGCACATGGCAGAAGGGTTTGTTCTGGTTTGGAGGGGCGGGAAGGACTTGAAGAATGGTGAGGGTTCCGGAAGGGCTCTGACAGGAGGGAGGTGAGGAGAGAAGGGTTCCAGGTGAAGGCAGAAGCAATGAATCCCGAATCCAGCTGGAGCGTAGGCGGAGCCAGGAACGGGAAGAAGACACACAGCAGAGCTCCAAGGTGCTTGTCATCACACATGAGCAGTTCTCTGTGCGGAGGAGCAGGGGCCAAAGCGGAGAGGGGGAGGCGAGGATGCAAGCTTGTGGTGAAGGTTTCAACTCGGGCTTTTAAAGAGGGGGAGCTATGTGTATCCTTAGGACTGGGATCGAGTATGAATCAGCTCAAGCTAATAGCTCTACGAGCATGCTTCACCCTTCACTACATCTGAATATGTTAATATCCATACAATTTAGCCAGCAAACTTACATTTTAGGTGGAGTCTTTTTTTTTTTAATTTTTTAAAATATTTATTTTGAGAGAGAAAGAAAGCATGCATGAACATGAGCTGGGGGAGGGCAAAGAGAGGAGAGAGAGGATCCCAAGTAGGCTCCACGCTAATAGCACAGAGCCCGATGTGGGGCTTGAATCCCACAAACCGTTGAGATCACGACCTGAATGGAAACCAAGAGTCGGACGCTCAACCGACTGAGCCACCCTGGCGCCCCTACTTGGAATCTTTAAGTAAAGCCTCCCTTCGCCCGTATCCTATAAGTTGACATTTCTCCTAACACTATTTTCCACGAGTCACACTCGCCAGAGCCACCTGTGATCCTCACATGGCAGCTTGAGAGGGTCCTGGAGAGATTGTGAGGGTTCACTCTCCTTTTCAGAAGAGGCCTTGACACCTGGCCTTGAACCCAGAGCTCTGGTCATTCTTCTCCTGGTCAGCTCTTCTCATTCTTCTCTCATAGGCCTATTCCCAGAGCTGGAATTTTGTTTACTTCCCTGTTCTGAATTAAGTTGTGTCTTTCACAACTGGACAGCTTTTCAGAACTTCTGCCATTTCAAAAACTCCAGGTGTTATGTTTGTTTTCTTGGCTAGGACACGGAATGGTGCCCGCAGCACAGTGGGCACTCAGTGATCAGGTCTCGAGTGAATGGATGAGAACATTGAAAGTGAACCGATATTAAAAATACCTGGTTTGGGGGCGCCTGGGTGGCTCAGTCGGTTCGACTTCAGCTCGGGTCATGATCTCGCGGTCCGTGAGTTCGAGCCCCGCGTCGGGCTCTGGGCTGACAGCTCAGAGCCTGGGGCCTGGTTCAGATTCTGTGTCTCCCTCTCTCTCTGACCCTCCCCCGTTCATGCTCTGTCTCTCTCTGTCTCAAAAATAAATAAAACGTTAAAAAAAAAATACCTGGTTTGCTTTTGCTTTCTAATCAACACACACCGTCACCTTTACTCCCATACACCCTTCCTCCCAATTTGAACTCTAGACTACAGGAAGACAACCCTTGAAAATGCAGTTATTGATTCTGAAATCTAAATGTTAGTTCCTGCCACCACCCCCAACCTACCCCTTTTTGCTGCTTTTTAGAAAGAATTGACTATTTGGAGGGAATCGCTCCCTGCTTTTTAAAACCTATGTTTGATTGCTTCGGGGCAGAATAAAAATTCTTCCTGTGCTTTTTCTCCTAATTTTTAACCTCTATGATGTAAAACTGTTGCCTTTATTTATAATGTGCTACTAATCTTGTATTGCCTTCCAACCATCAATTCTTATCACCTCCCGGCAAAGGATACAGTGCAGATTTATATAATCCACTGGCAGACAGGCAATACTTTCACATTTGCCTGAGCTATGAGCTTTGCTCTCTGGAAAAGTGTTTGTTAATGAAAGGAAGGCAAATTACATTTTATACAGCAAAAGGGTCCTTGTCCTTATTCAGAGGTGCTGCTGCAGCCACCTGCTAGAGAGCGGGGTTGGGAACAGCTGCGTCTAGAATGGCTGGAGGGCAAAGGACACACACTTGGAATGTTCCTTACCCTGTCTGGAGATGAAATTGGAGAGCAAACCTTAGTATTTGTACCATTTTCCTTGAAACCTCAGGTGTAGGGCTCAAGTAGGCTCTGGAGAAGGTGGTGGCAGCCAGCTGGTCTCCCACGCTTCTGATTAATGTGGTTGCAGGTATGGACTAGTGACTGACCACGTCTCCGGGTCTGGCAGCGTGGGGAAAGGCTCCAACTGGCCTGGAACCCCAGTACTGGATGGTTTGGCTTTCTGCTTTAAGCAGCTCTGCAACCTTGGGAAAGCCACTTGACCTTGGGAAAGCCACTTGACTCTTCTGCGTCTAGCTTCCTCTTTGACAAAATGGACAGGTCACGGCTGCATCTTCTTGGCCTGTGTCGGAGAGCTAGCAGGAAGATCGGAAGGAATGTGCGTTGGTGCCTTGACAAGAAAAGGCATGCATGCATGCAAAGCAGCATTCTGGAATGTGTGGAGGTGTTGGGGGGGCAAGGCAAGGAGACCCGAAGGTGATAATTCTGAGCAGAGGGCCGGCTAGGCTCTGGTACTCTACAGGTGGCTGAGTTGGTCCCAAACTAGTGACTAGGGAGAAATAGCAAGTGTCCCATGTGGAAACAGGGTAGGCTTCACCCTTTCTGGTCCACAATCACCGGGTAAAAAGGATTTCATCTGGATACGTTCTCTACCTCCTTTAGGGTGACGACACACCCAGTCTATACCTGCCATATCCCTTTTATTCTTAATGGTGTCCTGATTCAGATGATAAATTATGTGACGCTCTACCTACCAGGCACTTGATTAGGCAGTGATACGGTAGATGCTGAAGCACCTTGAATGTCACAGGATTTTCAAAACCTGGAGGCCTCACAGACACCCTACTTCAGGACTGGGAACCAGCATTTAGCACTTGTCTTTTCTCTGCTGTTTGGTAACTCATCATTATCTATCAGTAGATCTTCATTCTTTTGTTGCATAGTCTTCTCGCTCATGGAAGCAGGGAGGAGAGTCTTGTTTTCTGAGGGCCTCTGTTCAAAGGCAAACATGTGGCCACGTACTTTAATGAATCAATATACACAAAGTTAGAACAGGCAGAATACAGAGTTCCTCACCCCCAACATGTCCTCATTCTAATCCCTGGAACCCGTGAGTATGGTACCTTACGTGGCAAAAGAAATTGAGGTTGCAGATGGAATTAAGGTTGATAATCAGCTGACCTTGAACTAGAGAATTCATCCTGGACCATCTGGGCAGATGTGACGCCACCACAAGTTTCCGTAAAAGTGGAAGCAGAAAGCAGAAGAGGCCATCAGGGTGATGTGATGTCAGGAGTCATCTTGCTGTTACTGGCTTTGAAGATAGAGAAAGGGGACCACGAGCCAAGGAATGTAGGAAGGCTCTAGAAACTGGAAGAGGCAAGGGAATGGATCATCCCGTAGAACCTCCAGAAAGGAATGCAGCCTGTCAACGCATTGATTTTAGCCCAGCGAGGCCTGTGTTGGACTTGTGTAACTGAAAGATAATCTGTGTTTTTTTTTTTAAGCTACTAAGTTTGTGGCTTAATAGAAGTGCTAGAAACCTAATAATAATGATGGTAAACTAAAATAGAAACTGGTTAGAAACTATTTAGGTAAACTAAATAGAAAACGAATGCAGCACTCATCAATCGATAAGCATCGATTGTATATTTGTCATGCATCTAGTACTAATGCTGTGGGAAAAAATCCCAGGGAAATAGAACACACAGAATGTGCCCTCAAGGAGCACGCGAAGGCTAAAGCATGTAGAGCATTCAGAGACAGTGAGGGTGCTAATTAAGTGCTGAGTATATTGAGCAGGAGAATTGGAAAACAAGATTGTAGGAGACTCTACACGAGCAAGAAGGCGATGGGTGAGAGTGATGAACGAATGGGACACTTTGAGAGTTTCTAACTGATAATGATCTCAGACTCCCAAGGAACTTATCAATCAGTGGACTTAATTCCCGTGTATGGAATTCTACATGGCACACAACAAGTATTGGACATTCTTCTATGCAGAGACACTTTTATCACTCTATATTGTCTTATCGGGTGATTTCTTATAACACACGCATGCTCTCATGGGTTGAATTGTGGCTCCCAAATACATATGTCCACATCCTCACCACTGGAACCTATGGATATGAGCTCATTTGGAAGAATGGTCTTTGTGGATGTGAAGATCCTTTGTAGATGTAAGGGTCTTGTGATGAGACGATCTAGAGTATCTAGTTGGGCCCTAAATATAATGACAAGCGTTCTACAGGAGACACACAGAAGAGAAGACACACAGCAGAGGAGAAGGTGATGTGAAGACAGGCAGAGATCGGACTGATGTGGCCACAAGCCAAGGAACACCAAGATTGTTTGCAGCCACCAGAAGCTGGGAGAGGCAAGGAAAGACACTTTCTAGAGCCTTCCAGGGAAAGTTGGCCCTGCTGGCACCTTGATTTCAGACCTCTGGCTGCAAAAACTTTCTAGAGAGGGTGCGCCTGGGTGACTCAGTTGGTGAAGCATACAATTCTTGATTTTGGCTCAGATCATGATCTCATGGTTGTGAGATCAAGCCCCGTGGTGGGCCCCGTGCCAGGTGGGGAGCCTGCTTAAGATTCTCTCTCTCCTTCTCTCTCGCTGCCCCTCCCCTGCTCTCTCTCTATTCCTCTCTTAAAGAACAAAAACCACCAAAAAACTTTCTAGGGAGAATACATTTCTGTTGTTTTAGGCACCGCATTTGTGGTAATTTGTTATGGCAGTGCTAGGAAACTAATACACACGGCCAACCCCACGTAGATGTCCCAGAGAAATGGATCTCAAGCCTAGAGAGTCCTGAGAGCCCCAGGCCCGTTTTATTCAGCTGCCTGCCTGATGTCTTCAGATGTTCCCAAACCATTTTAAATCCATTTTGTCCCATATTCTTCCTTGTGCCCAAGCCTGGCCCTTTTCCAGTTTCCCTAGGAAGCTAAGTGATGCCACCATCCTCTCAGCTGGTCACATCAGAAGCTTGGGAATCATTCTCGATACCTCTCTTCCCTACATCCGAAATGCACAATCACTATTGAATTTGCCTCTCGAATATTCCTCAAATCTGTCCACTTCCCTCTGAATTTCCACCATTACCACCTTTGTCCTTGCTCTGACCATCTCTTGCCGGAATTACTGCAACTGCCCCTGACCTCACTCCCTGCAAAGATGGGTCCTGGCCATCCCCAGTCTCTTTTCTACCCTGCGGCCATCATGCTATGTTCAAAATGCAGCTCTGACTATGTTATCCTCTGCTTAGAAGCCTTCAGTGATTCCCAGCGCTTGTATGATAAACACAAAACTAAAACGGACTGAGGATGGCTACAAGGTCCACCCCCACCCTGCAGGAGGCTCCCCTTTGGGGCCTACCCCTTGGTCAGCCTGCCCTGCTCTATGTACCTCCTGCCCCAGCACTTTTGCACATGCTGTTCCCCCTGTTAGGAGTTATCCTTTCCCTCTTTGCCTGGATAACTTTGACTTATGCTTCTAATCCCGGTGTTATTTTCTCAGAGGAGCTGCCTCTGGCTTCCCAAACCAGGTGGAAGACTTCTGCTTTGCAGACTTTCATAGTATCCTGTATCTCTCCTTCAGAGATCTTGCCCATGTTGCAATTTTACATTTTTTAAATTTTATGAATGGATGTGCTACCTTGGTAGACTTATATACTCCAGTGAGAGTAGAGAAATTGTGTCCCAGGGCCTAGCACCATGTCTAATAGATGCTTAATAATATGTCTTGCATGAATTGATGTATTAAATAAGTGATGTGTAATGTTATCCATATTCTGAGAAGGCTCTTGCCACTTGAGGGTTATAGTGAAGGGGCTAAAAATGTGGCCGCCAGGCACACACAGGAAGAGGAAAGGTGCTCCCCCCATCTGTTGGGGGGCTCTTAAACCATTCAGGGTCTCACCAACATCATCTGTCTTCTAATTTGCTTGAACATTACAAACTGTCTCTGAGACCTGGTTTTGGAAGAATAAGTGTATAAAGTCTATTTTCTGGAAGCATATGAGTCAGTTAAGCTTTTATTTCCCAAGTGCTATGCCAGCTTGTGATTTCAGCAGGATGCAACAGGTGTACATATTTTTAGCTTTTATGACAAGTATTGTATACTGATCCTCAGGAGTCCTCAGCTTGAATGATGCCAAGTCGGGAAGAGTTTCCCCACATCAGTGTGTTTGTTTGGAGAACAGTAAAGCTAATACAACAAACAAACAAACCAAACCCCCAAAATGAAGGACAAAAAACTCTTTCCCCTTACTAGAAGCAAAGGTAGAAATATTGAGCTTTGGCTTCTGAAAAGAGAGCATGGTTTTAGGAGAAAGAGGCTGATTTCCAAAACCCAGAGCAGGGTAGCTATGAAATTAGTATGGAAACAATTGCTCCTTGCCTGAAAACAAGACACCAGCCCCTGAAACATGCTTTGCCTCTCCTTCAACTCTCTAGGGAACTTTTCCCTCGACAGGTGAAGGTTTTGAAGAGTACTTTAATTAACTTGTATCAAGGAGACTGTACATAAGAACTGTGTAAAGATTTCTTTAATTAGTGAATTTCATCAGGTCTTTTCCAATGTCCGTCAGTAAGGTAGTTGGTAGGCTGCCTGGGTCCTTGGCGGTATGTTCGGCCAATAAGCTATTCATGACTTTAGCGAGTAGCTAGGTTTTTAAACCAATGAGAATTTGGTGGGCAATTTCCCTTTGCTACCTTTAGCTACATAGCTAGAATCTATAAACTGTTCTCTCTCTGAGACACAAAGTGCTGAGGTGAGCAAGCAGCCTTGCAGGGTCTAAAGCAGACACGTTAATTGCCCTGCTGAAGAAGCATGGCACATATTTACTCTTAAATGTAACTAAAGAGGGGTTTAGTGTTATATCTGGCAGGGTGGGGGGTGCGGAGGGGAGAGTGGAACACCATCGTGCATGCCGTGTACCTTTGTTAATTGAAAAAAAAAATTGTTTCGATATAATTTTGAAGAGTCACATGCATTTCATTGTCTTTCCAGAATGGCGATAGAGCCCAGAGAAAGAACTCTGTCCCGCAGTAAATCAAAAGTTAGCAGACAAAAGGTCAAAATGCCCAAAGCCACGAGAACATTAACACTTGAGATATAAAGATTCCCTAAGACACAAATGCTCACCCTCACTTTGGAGAAAGCAGACGTCTTATCTTTGTGAGTTTACAAAATGGAGCCAAACTGTACCCGTGGCCACTTTAACTAAACCGGGGCCTGGATATTTTAGCAGCCCACAGTCATTAAAGCTCTCAGAAAGCCTCCCAGGAGCCAATGTGCTTGCCTAAGTATATGCTGTAAAAGGTCCCAGAGATTTACAAGGGACTGCTCCACGCTAAACCAGGCACCATCTGATAAACAAGCAATTTTAGCTGCAGGCTAAATGATGCTCTTTGAGGCTTTGATTTACAATGCTGAGGATGATATATTTGTAGTTTGGGGATAGGTTCTGTTAGGGGCTTGTTGTGATTACTTACCCATGAGCAGAATTCAGGGCTCAAGTCTTCAACTTGGAGGTCAGAAAATTGGCAGTGGAATGAAAAGGGTTGATAGGGTTTATGGAGATGCTAAATAGATCTATATTATTAAAAAAAGTAATAAGCCAGTGGTTCTGAACACTTCTTAAGCTTTCTGGGGACCGCAGTTTTTGTTAGTTTGGCTGAAGTCCCACAGATAGGAAAATAATCTGCAAAATTGATCCGGTGGTCTAATTTGACTTTCATTACGTTTAAAAAGCAAACACAGGCTTAGTTTATTATTGCTGACATTTAAAAATAAGAAAAAAAATGTCCAATTTCGCATTTATGTAATTGCTGGAAAGCTCAGAAATCCGAAGGCAACTTTGAAGCAAATCAAATCACCTCCAAGAACGCTGCGGAATAGACGTACAGTACAGGAACTGCAAAAAGTGCTTTTAGAACTCACGGTTCCAAGAAATGACTTGGCAGACTCCTTTGCCCAGAAGTTTTGTATTTGGTAAATATGTGAATGTCCACTAATGTTGGCACTGCCCTAGTACAAAGATAAATAAAATATTGTCTCAGCGGAGAAATCACATAGTTGATTTCAGTAAAATGTGAGAAGGAGAGCTGTCGGGTGCTGAGTGGGCACAGAGGAGAGGAACGAACCCGGGGGGGACACAAGGGGATTTACCAGACGGACAGACGCCTCCCTGGGTGCTCTTCTTCCTGTCCCATGACTGGCCATGCAGCCAAGCACAGAGAGAAGACGATGGAAGGAGGCATCTTCAGCACCACTGGTATTCTCGCCTGCACCCGTTCAGCTAGGCAGCCGTGGCCAAATGTTTCTTCACTGACAAGACCTCAGCCCCCTGGAGTTCCGGTTCAGGCAACACAAGGCAGATTCAGAAACTGGGAGCAAAACTTACCCGTAAAGGAATCAGGGGCAAATTATACATAAGGCAGTAGGTAAGCTCTGAGGTCACAGCTGGCTGTAGGCTAGGATGTTGGCACCACCCGCGGCTTTCTGGTCCGCCCTTATTTTGGCGGGTGCAGGGAACACAGCCCCTCCCTCCTCTCTCAGGAAAGAACCTGATGAAGTTATGTGGGTTGTGGCATGCATGCCAGACCCTTGGAATGGTATGTCTTTTTCCCAGGCAACTTGTATTTTTAGAAAGCCCTAAGCCATGGGACTCTGATGATGCAATAGAGTATGATGGACCAGCCTTTTGGGGAGACTGGAAGGAAGGGGGGGTAGGTCTCTGCCAATCAACCTTCACCAAGCACTGTTTCCTTATGGGATAACACACCCTGGCTGGGCTTAAAGGCTGGTAATAATGACTAGCATTTATTGAGTGCTTACTATGTGCCAGGCACTATTCAAAGGGTTTTATGTATATGAAGTCATTTAATCTTCAAAACAGCCCCTTGAGGTAGGTGCTTTGTAAACTTGAGTTCGCATATGAGGAGATCGTGAAACTCGCCCATGGTCATATGGTTGATGAGGTCAACCTCAGCTGCTCCCAGGACAGTGAATGCAATAGCTAATTTTGCAGGCAAGGACCTCTAGACTGGAAACTGAGGGCATCACTCACTGCCCTGACTCCCCAGCAATTGAATCCTTTAGCTTGGTGTTTCAAGTCAGCACTCAGAAACCCTTCCTTTGCAACCATCCCTCACCCTGATGACCACATTGCTCCTCTAAACCTCAGACTGGGAAAAAAAAGTGCCCTCCTCCTTCTCCCTCTAAAATAATTGGAACATCAGCTATATACTGCCTATAAAACACTTAAGACTATGCAAATGAAGGATATTACAGAGACACAAGGTGATGGTATTTTATAGCAGCCCATTAAGACATATCATTGTAAAGATAGTGGGTTGCACGGAGTTGCATCCTTTTCCCAGATCCTTTCCTGAATTTTAGCGTGGAATTGCATGTGCTTTTAAAATCTGCCCAAGCTAATTGTCCTTATGAACACAGACCTCTGCACAAGCTTGACTGGATCTAATAAATTCCCCTGGCCAAAATATTTTTCAAGTATTATAGTGTAATTCACTCTATCATGTCCAGTCTCAGCCTAATAATGCACAACTCCCAGGAGCCAAGTATATTTCATGAAGCTTACAATTACTTTTATAAAAGTTGCAGTAAAGTATAATGATTTTTAATGGCATCAATGATACCATTGTATATATCGGTTTCAGTTTTGAAGTAGACTTAAGTTCAAAGACCCAAGGGGACCATTCTCCTCTCGATGCACTTGTGTTACTCCCATTAATGCTAATGGGACAGACAAATGCTGCTCTGGAGGAGAATATATCTACCCTTAGGAAGGTAACAGGTTTTAATTAGTAATGCTTTGAATCGCACAAAAGCAGCTCGCCCTCTGTAAACAGTAAGTTGTTCTCACGGATGTAAGCAGGGAATCACAGGCTGGGTAACTCATATGGAATCTTCACATGTAAGTTTTGTAAATGAAGACATAAGGCTCTCGTCAGCTGAGAAGGAGGGAAAAAGCCTCGATTTGGGGGAGCTTTTGTGGAAATAAAATCCCAGAACTAAAGCAGTACTTATTAAATTTCTGAGCACCCGAATGTCAAGTAGATCTCTGTAGTGGGGTTGTGACCATGACCGCATCTTTGAAAAGGAAGCTCGGTTAAGCCGATCCTCTAACGCGGCGGCCTGATGGAGGAAGGTCCGCCCTTACTTGATCACAGGCTTTCAGCATAAAAGGTGAAAGTGTGGAGAGGCTTACCCAGCCAGATTGCCCGTGGTGGTTTACTGCTGGAGCTCGGGCAACCAAGCACTTTCTGGGGAGGTGGTTCTCAGGAGAAAAGGGCAGACACCGGATGGGGGAAAGGAAATAGAAAAGAGCTGTCATTTTGGTACATTGGCTGCTCCGCACCACTGTCTAGACAGGTGTCTCAGACATGGGCTTCAGAGTGAGGAGGCCAGAAGGTCAGTTTCTCCCTCCTATGTACACGTCTCTAGCCCGCCTTCAAGAAACCTATACAGGTAAAAAAAAATTCTAATTAAAATATATTTGACGTATAACATCGTGTAAATTTAAGGTGTACCACATGTCAATTTGATATGTATACATTATAAAATGATTGCCATGGTAGCAATAATTAGTACCTCTATCACATCAAATAATTATCATTTCTTTTTGGTGGTTATAATAATTAAGATCTAAAAACAGATAAATCAAAACACATGTAGTTAGAAAAAAAACTTATGTATGAAAATACAGTTTTTAGGTATGACTATTGACCCTAAATTTTACAACCCGGGCTTTAGATAGAGTATTTAAAATACAGTATGTTCAACTCAGAATTTTGGGGACATAAATCTGAGATTTATGGGGACACGAATTGAGATAAATTTGTATCTAGGCCCAAACGATCACAGATTCTGTGTTAACGTGGACCAGTCTGGCTTTACCTCTGAGCAAGTGAACTGAATTAGGATGACAATAATACAGAAGTTGGTGCATGTTTTTCCTTTTTCTTGACGTTTTTACATACAGGGAGGTTCACAAAAAACAGTACTCATTGTGCTTGACTTTAATGACTAGAACAAGAAACAGTGTTGGAAAAGACTGTATTTGGAGGAAACTGATTGGAATCACATTCCGCTGGTTATAAGCACAATTTTTTTCCCATATAAATATTTGGGGACTACTTTGCTTTAGAAAGACTGAAGGAATTCAATTATGGGAGAGGACACTTTCTGCCATTTCATAAAAGAAAATATAAATATGTAAGGTAAGCGGTGTGTTTCTATTCGACCCTGCTGCTCTGTCTTCCCCTCCTGTGACTCTGAAAAAAAAAATCCCATTTGTGGAAGTATTAAGCTTATAGTAGAAGAAATGTCATAGGCACATTCTCAAGCTCATGAATTCATTATCACACACATTCGGGCTGGAGAAGTGAGGTGTAATGTCCTTTTCTCTGAGGTGGCCCCAAAAGATGCACTCCGCTGTCAGGATGATTTCATTTAGACCCAATTTCCCCAGATCTTTGAATGTTGCAGATGACTACCTCTGTTCTCTCCACATTTCCCCTCCTGACTTACTAGAGACTGTAAATGTCATTAACTTTGAAGTGTCTATTTATGTTGCTCTACAAACCGTCGTCCGCCCCCCCCCCCCCCCCAATCCAACAGAAGTTGGGATTTTGAAGTTTGCACATTGGAAACAGGCTGTTAAAGTCTTTTCAAGCTTGCAACAATTTGCTGAATGCAAACATCAGTCTTATTTCTGCCCAAACAGTAGCAAACCTCTTAATGCAAACTCCTTGGCTGCATTTCAGTCTGGTCATATCGTTTACTTTGCTTTTGATTTTTTTTTTTTTCTTTTCCCTGCTTTGCTATCTTGAAGTGTGAGGTTTTTCCACTCTAAATGTTCTTCAGTAGCAGCATAACAAATTCTCGGAGCAACTTGGGGACATGGCCTATGAAAACACTCTGGATTACAGAATTACAGAATTCATTTGAGAAGCACGGGGATAGGCTTGATTTTGAATATTCAAACAAATTCAAGGGCCTTGTGATTTCTTCACCTAAACTAGTGTTTAGGTGAACACTGCAAAATTCTGGCGCCCAAATTATTCTGCCATTACCACTGCTACTAACAGAAATTACTGTTAGTGAAATTATTGTTAGTAATTACTGTCAGTAGCATTGTATAAATCCCCATCAGCTCTCTTGGATGCAGAAATGGAAGCCAGGTGTAGAGAACAATAAAACTGCCCTACCAGCCTCTGGACAGTTGTTATGTTAGAAATAAATAAACTTCCAGTTTAGATGACTCTTGTTTTTGGGATTCTGATACAGCATCTTAGCCTGCACACTAACACAATTCATAAGAAAACAGGGCAGGAAAACCATCCTATGTGTGGGGAAATAGGTTCTACTTACATAAATGGGTTAGAAAAAAACATAGGGTGGAAAGCTGCCGCCACGGGGCGAAAGCCCCCAAGGTTAGCTAGCGAGATGTTGTAATGGGATCATGAGTACTTTCCCTCTGATGTCAATATACTATTGTGTTTTCATCACAGACTCCACTTGCTCCCCAGACCCTTTGCTTCTCACACACACAGGTTAACGATTACTGTCTGATTGTTTTCTCCACGTTCATGTGTGTCAGATTTTGTTTTCTTCACCTTCACCACGTGGGTAATATCTTGTGAGCTCAATAAATACGGAGATGAAACCCCTGTTCTGGGCTCCTGTCTCCTCCTGGACCTTAGCCTCTCTCATATTCAATTCTGCATCCTCTCTCTTGCTGGACAAGTGAAAACTCCAGACTCATAGTCTGAGATACCTACGGATTGTGTACAGTGTTCGAAGGAAGGCAGGAGTTGGATGGGCATATGGGTGTCTGGGGCTGGGGTAGGGGTTTGGGACTGCAGACCAAACCAGTGAGGTTGTGTCTTCTCACACATTTGCTGACTCAAAGGTTTGGAAAGGTTGAGCTGTTGCAAGGCAGGTCTGCCAAACGTGCAACTGGGCAGTCAGCGACTGGAACCAGTGAAAGCTTGTACACGGTGTTGTAACGCCGTGTAATGTCTGGTCTTGGTCCCATATTCTCAACTAAATTGGGGGTTCCCTCAGGGTAGGTTCTGCGTCTGCCACTTTGATATCACTTATGGTGCCAAGCATGTGTCTTCTACTTGGTTGGGGCTCAATAAGTAATGGTTTCTTGAGTCGCTTAAATGGATGACACACATGTAAGAGTGGTGGTTAATGAACTAGAAGTACCCAAGTACGATTCATGTCTTTCTCATCCATAGAATTGAAACGAAACACCTCACAAGATCCTCTATTTCCAGTCTTAATTTTATAGAGGAGGAAACCGAGGCCTGATGAGATGAGCAACTTGCCCAAGATCAGGTAGTATAGGGGCAAACCCAGGACTGTTACCCAGGCCTTCTGTCTTACGAGAATCTCTGTTTGCTCTAAATTGTGCTCTTATTCGGAAGCTGCCCCTGGGTTAGCTAGCAGATCTAGGACTGGCCTGCTCTGCCCTTTACGCGTAAAGGGTCATACATATAATAAAACATATTTAAAGGGAGCATCCTTTTTAATTTTTAGCAGGAGAAAGTGATTTTTCCAGAGTAGTTGTAATTTGACAAAATTAGAAGGATTCTTTGGAGGGGCGCCTGGGTGGCTCAATTGGTTAAATGTCTGACTCTTCATTTCAGCTCAGGTCATGATCTCATGGTTCTTGGGTTCAAGCCCTGTGTCGGGCTCCCGTGGCGACAGTGCAGAACCCACTTGGGATTATTTCTCTCTCCTGCTCTCTCTCTGCCCCGCCCCTGCTCCTGCTCCTGCTCTCTCTCTCTCTCTCTCTCTCTCTCTCTCTCTCAGTCAAAAATAAATAAGCTTTTTTTTTAAAATAAGGATTCTTTGGAAAATACATTTTTTTTTTTATTCCTTTGGAAGAGATATTGGCGAATGGGCTCTTGTTTTATTTATACTTAGCTCAATGCTTAGGAAGAGAATATAGGACTCTAAGAAGTATCCTGAAGATAAAGAGTTCTTCTATAGCTCTTAGTATTACAATGCCTATGTGGGAAATTTGGGGAGGGAGTGCCAGCTACACTCAACCGAAATATTCAAGATAACAATTAGTAATAGACTAGTAACGGAGGACCAGACTGTATCACTTCAAACTCCTTGGGAGTTCTAGATATTATTATGTCCAATCATAGCCATGAAGGCCAAAAGGCTTCATGTGAAGCTATAATGTAGAGCTCTATATTTCACAATGCATCCTGCTGTCTCTTTAGTGGGTTTTGTCTTTTGGAAAGTATCACAGTGCACTGAGGAAACAACGAACTGTTACTTGGATATGTTACCTCGAAGGGCTCTTCAAAAATCCCCGCCGGGCCTTTATTTCTCAGAGACTAACTTTGCTCATGTGGATACTTAAGTGGGTCCCAAAGCTTGAGAGTGAAGGATGTGGTTTACAACGACAACAACAACAACAAAAACCAAAATTAAACACAAATGCTTCCTGGCAAAGGGGTAGATGGAGCAGTGCTGAGGAAAGCTAACCAGCGGGTGCCCAAAAGCTGAAACTTCAACCATTTGGTCAGGAAAAGTGGTTTCTGTCAATTGAGTCTCAGGAAAATTAGATGTGCTCTGACAATGGTTTTTACACATATAAGCATGTCTAACTGAAATCTAATTATGTAAATGGTAAAGCTTTTTCTAATTTGCTTTCTCATTCCATCAGTAAACCTTGATTTAGCTTTTATTGCTGTTGGCCAAAGGCCATTACAAGACTTACTGAGCATTGAGCAGTTTCAGTGAGATCTTCAGGATAAATTAATTTACAATTAAAAAAATATGGTTGTTCGGCATTTCAAGGACTAAACTAGCTAATGGGTTAAACAGGGGCTGGGTTTTGATTTTAACTAGTAGGCTTATCCCTAAGATTGGCCCGACGTCCTAGCAAACAGGGGTTAACAAAGACTCAGGAGCTCCCAGTGGCAGAGGGATCGTTTACAGCAGGGAGGGAGATTTGCTTTTCTTTCTCTTCCTGTGGACTGATCCTGTCCTGGCTGCCAGTGTATGTCAGCAAGTTCACAGTCTTTAATTCATTGTAAGCCCCAACTTATTGCACACCAGCACACTTCCAAGAAAAGAGATGTCATAGAAATCCAAGTTACATAATGGGACACCAGCACTAATCAAATTTTGTTGTAGCCGGACTGCTCCATAGTAATTAGAATGATGCTACCAAGACTCTTGGCATTTCTATGTGACATTTCCTGAGTTATTCGACACACTCTGTAGGAGGACATCCTTCTTCACAGAGGTTTATTTTAGGCTCCCTGTCAGATACAGGTATGTGACAGATATCTGTTCTGTCACTGGGTCTTCTGAACACTTGCTTTTTTTTTCCCCCAAATAAAATCAGCATAATGGTGTTAACCTCTGAGTGTCATTGCATTTGAGCAGCACTGCCTCTTAGTGTTGTGCCCTATGGTACTCCAAGCCCAGGAGTGGCTCACAGGACCCATACCTATGGGTACGACCAGTGAAGACTTTAGGGTTGTTTTACTTTAAGAGGAAGGTCATGTTGGAGACATCTCATTTGCCTCCTCATGATGGATCCCAATCGTTAGATTCTGGGTGGTTGGGAAGATAGTGAATTTTTATGCCTTGTCATCAACTCCTCCTCTCCTTCATTCTTAGAGAGGTGTAAGCAACCCCCTCAAAACATAGTGGCATAACATAACAACTGCTTTATTATGTTCATGGATTGGATGGGTCAGGAATTGAGAAAGGGCAAAGGGCTCTTCTCTGTTTCACATAGTCTGAAATGTCTCAGATGGTTGAAGCTGGGATGACTGGGGCTGGGGGTCCACTTCCAAGATGGCTTCTTCACTCACACGTGTGGCACATGGTTGAGATGGTTGAAGGATCCCTCAGCTGGAACTCTTGACCTGAGGATCTATATGTTGCTTCTCCAATAGGGTGGTCTCAGGGTAGTTGGACTTCTCACATTGTGGCTGAGGGCTCCACCATGAATCCTCCACCAAACAACATGGAAGTTCTATGGCCTTTTATGACTCAGTTTCTGAGGTCACTAGCATCACTTCTGTCATTCTTTACAAATCAAAGCAGACACAAGCCTTCTTCAATTCAGGAAGAGAAGATATAGATCCCACCCCTTGATGGGAGGAATGCATAGAATTTGCGGCCATGTTTTAAAATATCCATTGAGGTTTCAAGTTGGTCTGGAAGCTCCCAGCACACATGGTGCCTATGGACTAAAGTTGCTCATTTGTGAGCTAATCTGTTTCTTTTCTAATCCTACACTAAGACTGCCCCCTTGTACTAGTTAGGGTAAAGCCTTCACTATCGAAACAGAGCCATCGCAGAATTTAGTGACTCAGATAAGACAGAAGTTTACTCTTCTCTCATATACCTAGATGTACATCGTGAGATCCAGGATGATGAGGCAGCTTTGCTTCATAAGGTCATCCAGAGATCCAGATTTTTTTCATTTTGTTGTTTCATCATTCTTCAGGGTATGATCCCCTTCCATGTTGTCAAAGGTGGCTTATTATCACCAGGTTTGCATTCTAGCACGTGGGAAAGGGCAAGACAAAGTGGAGAGTAAACAACTTCCTTTTCAGAAAGTGACATCGAAATTGCACACATCACTTCCGTTCACGGTAGTTTTGTAACGTGAGTATGTCTAGCTGCAAAGGAGGCTGGGAAATGTCGTCTCTAGTTGGGTGTCCATGAGTCCTGATGAAAGTTGTGTGTGCATGGGGTTTGATCACTAAAAAGAAGAAAAGGAACATGGATACTAGGGGGCAAGTTAGTACTTTCTGCCACCAGCTTTTGAGATATCCTTGGAATATTTGCCAGGCATAGTAAAGAACAGAGATTGACAACCTTGTCCAATAAAAGAGCAAACAGCAAATGTTTTAGGGTTTGGGGGCCATACAGTGTCTGTCTAAATTAGTTTTCTATTGCTGCTGTAACAAATTACCATAACCTTGGTAGCTTAAAAGAGCAGTAATTTATCTGACTGTTTGGTGGGTCGGAAGTCCGACACAGGTTTCACTGGGCTAAGATCAAGGCTGCATTCCTTTCTGAAGGCTCTAGGAAAGGATCCATTCATTTCCTAGCCCATTGGAGTTGCTGGCAGAATTTCTTGCACACGGGCTCCTCCATTTCAGAGTGTACTGGGGCATCCAATCATTCTCATGCTGCCATCTCTCTTATCGGTCATGGCTGGGGAAAGATTTTCCACTTTTAAGGACTCATGTGATTAGTTTGAATCATGTAAAGTAACATAGTCACAAATTGAGTGTAGTAGGACATAGAAACTTTGGGGGCAATCTTTTGACTTAGCCATTGTAGCTCAAAAGTAGCCAGAGGCAACATGTCAGTGAATGGGCATAGCTGTGTTCTAAAAAAAACGTCATTTACAAAAAGCGTGTAGTGGGTTGGATTTGCCTGTGGACTATAGTTTGCCAACCCTCCTTCACGAGTATGAAAACCAACTGTTTGACTTAGGGCTTTTAGGCAGACAGAAATCTATTGTCTCCATCACACTGGTATGCCCATTCCCCAAATGAAATATGGCATGAAATGTGTTATCCGGACAACTGTCAACGGTTTCCGTTCAAGGCACCTTTACACTGAATTGTAATCGCTTTTTTCAGCATCCGGTTTTTATCCCCAGATTATGAGCACATTGAACACAGGAAGCTTATCTAATTCATCTTTGTACGTTCCCTGATGCTTAACAACTTCTAGCACTTAGTAAGTGCTCAGTAAATATTCACTACATAAAGAAAACCTTGTGTAATGGTTAAATGAGGGAGGCAGGGGTTGAAACATGCACACACACACACACACACACACACACAAAAGTATTACGAATATGCTTTTTTTTTTTTTAATTTTTCTGGGAAGACCTTCAGTTTTGATAAGGTTTGACTGTTTTGGTTTTATTCTGCACGTTACGTCTGACACCTGTGATTTTCCATAAGCGTTCCTGAAGATAGATCTTAAAAAAAATTTAAAACCAATTTTTGTTGCCCTAATGGCAATTAAAGGGCAAAGCCAGAATTATACATTAGCTGGTGAAGCCCGTAGTATGCATTTGACAGACATTTAATTTCTGTCTGCTTTTACCAAAATAACAATGTGAGCCTAAGGAAATTTGCAAATGGAATAATATTTTCCTGAGTGTTTTCCCAGACATTGGACTTCAGTGTGGGTTGAAAAGTGCACAGAAAGGTTTTTGACCTGCCAAGCCATGAGTTCAGCTGTTGTAGGATAAACACAGAACTCTGATGACATTAACAACATCTGAGGCTGAAGTGGGCCAGGAATCCATCTTTACCTTATTTATGTGAAGTGTTCTCACACTCACAGCCTGTAGCCAAAATAATAACTTTATAGGTGTATAAGTATTTGGGGGTCTTTGACTGAAGCCATTTTATATGTGAAGTATTACAGGAACAACTCATTTCATCCCAGATGTTCAATGAAATTAAGATACACAGAGGGCACTTTATCCAGCAACCCAAGAACCAGTCTTGGGTTGGGACCCAGCATGGATGCTTATTAAGTTATATAACTGTGTAAGACATGGCCATAAGGCCACTCCACCCCGTTGAAGTTGGCTCAAGTCTCTTAGGTAGACTGAAGAAAAAAGCCTCAATTCTTAGTACAAATGTCATGTATTTAAAGAGCTCACTTACGCTTATATTTCCAGTCGAAGGCAGTAGGTCTAGAATTCCCTAAGCTCTCTCCCAGTCTAAGAGAACCTTTTGAATACCCTACCTCCATACTTTCTGCTTCCCTGACTTCTATCAAATAAACTTCTTTCCTTCAAATTATTGTCAGCGGCACAGCGTGCTCGTTGAAACATCGTACTTGCTAATAAAAACTGTTAAGATATTAGACCAAAGTCTAGCTTTCTGGGAATGCCCTTATGCCGACACACCAAACCACTAGAATTCTGTTTTGGAGCACAGCCCCTACAACCAACAATAGGATCCTCCCCATGTCATAGAAGCTTTTATGCTAAAATTGTCAGCCTCACTAAACGCTATGTTTATTGTTCCTGTTCTTTCCTCTGATTTTGTCCCTAACTTGTTGTGAAAGCCAATGCTCTTTAAAAAAGAAAGAGAGAAAGAAAGAAAGAAAGAAAGAAAGAAAGAAAGAAAGAAAGAAAGAAAGAAAGAAAAGAAAAGAAAAAGGCCAAGCCCCATCTGTTACAATTTACCCTTCCCAACCCTTTTTTAGCTACCAGCCAGCCCCTTACTCCTTCTGGGAATTTGGCATGAAATTGATATTTTCTCTGGCATAGCTCAGCCCTATGATTTGCAGGGCATGCTATGCATGCCAAAACAACCTCTCTCCCCTGCTCTCCCATCACCCAAACATTCTCAAAGTATTACCTATTAGACCTAGACACTATGGTAGGAATTCTCTGAAGCCCTGTGCTGGGTGTGGGCAGGCCATGTTGATTTGAAAGCACCTGGCTTTGCAGAGACATCTTGCAACCATTTTCTTACCAATTTTGACTTGATGCTTTAACTTGATGCCACCTTCCTGTGGCAGTCTTTACATTTTGATGATTTATGAACTGAGGTGATTTTTTTTATAAGGTAATGCAAAAGAATGGACTTATTAAGTTTTTGTTTTTGCAAGGTCATTTACTATTATGGTTGAATCGTGTTCCCCCAAATTCTCATATTGAAATCCTAGCCCCCCAGTACCTCAGAATGTGATTGCATTTGGAGATAGGGCCTTTTGAGAGGTAATTAAGGCAAAATAAAGTTATCAGGGTGGGGCCTAATCCACCATGACTTGTGTCCATTAAAGAAGGGATTAGGGTATAAATGTACCCACGGAGAGAAGACCGTGTAAAGATACAAGTAGAAGATGATATCTACAAGCCAAGGAGAGGGTCAGTAAAGCAGTAACCCTTCCAACACCTTGATGTTGGACTCCTAGCCTTTGGCACATTGAAGAAATAAATTTCTTATTGGTTAAGCCACCCGGTCTGTGGCCTTGGTTACGGCAGTCCTGGCAAGCTAATATATTTACTATTAATTTTGTTTTTTCCCAATGAACATTGATTATGTTTTTAACTTTCCTAGATTACATTGTAAGAGATCCAGGCAGTGTGTCGTGGGTCACAAGGAAGGGACATGATCTCGTGGAGGTGATCTCATGACTTGTGTTTTAAGAGCATGCAGCAGCGTGAACAGAAATTTCTATCATTACCAGTGCCATTACCATACCAATGACCTTACATCATAACCCGAAGGATAATTTAGGATAGGCGTGACTTCTCTGGGCCACAAGTTTTACAGAATGAGCTACAAAGTACTATCCTGGGGACGCAAGTCCAAGTCAGGAAGCTCAAGGACTGTGTTTGTGACAGACGTGTCTGGCTCACAGAGTGTTTTAAAACAAATTCTGCCCCACAAACGACCAAACTTCCTGCTTTTCTTAAAAGTTTGGGAAGTTTTTGTGGACAAGACTGAGGGATACCTGGCCCCTTAGTTGGATGCTACTCTCTAGTTGAGTCCTAGCCCACCCCTCCCTGCTGTCAGTTAACCCTGTCTGCTTCAATTATTACTGAAGGTGCCAGATCATGGAAACACACAAACTGTCAATCCTAAATGATCAATTCTGAAAAATGCTCATTAAAAAAGGGGTTCAGAGGTGAAAAATATTTGGGAAACTCAATAGCATGCATATATATACATATAGCATATGTACAGCGTATACATATACATACTTATGTATACATATAGATATATGTATATATATATATACATGTGTATATATGTATATATATGTATGTATGTATCTACATATGTATACATATGTGTATATATATATACATTTATATATATATGTATATATATATACACACATACACACACTTTCTTGGAGACTTTCAATGTATTAATGCATATCGAAAGACCTGAGAAGTTTTGCAATAGAAAAATCCATTTAACTTTGTTCCCCCCATTTTTTCCCCTTCTCATTTGACTAGAAAATCCCATTTCTTTAATCAAAATATATTTGACCTCCTGTGGACTTAGTGTTCTGTGGAACACACTTTGAGAAACGATAAAATGGATTCTTACAGTCTGGTCCCACCTGAAGACAGAAGAATGAATTAGAGAATGAGATTCCTGTAAATTACTAAATAATATGCATATTCATAAGGACCACTTGAAGAATAAGCGTAAAAAAGGAATAAATAGAAAGTAAATGTAAAGTTATTTTATTAAGGAATAATATCATTTTTGTGATGTTATTTGATACGTCAAGGATACCTACATAGATGACCATAAACCACCAAATGCATGACCAATGTTATCTACTGGGAAATAGTCTTTATAAAAGTGAAACGCTTTGCTCCTTATAAAAGAAAAATAGATTTTAGCTTCAAGAGAACTGTATTCCAATTACGTTCGCTGTGCTCCAATGTCTTTGTTATTGTACCACAATGAATGCGTCACTCTCTTCATATTTCAGGTTAATGATCTGATTGGACTGTAAACATTTTGTTAGACAAAACTTACACCCATTATACTTGCAGTCATTTAAAACAGGGAATATGTGCAAATGAACCCAGATATCCTTTTGTATTAGCTATTTTATTAGAGTAATAATATGCGAACCCTGATTTGCATGTTCAACTAAATGATTGCAAACAGTTTCTGACACATAAATTCACGGCTGTTCTACATGCTTCCACTGAGTTGGGCAAGAGTGAATTGGTCTATTTGAGTTATCCTCCTTTGATTTCTCCAAGAAAATCAATATAATAAAGTAATTCTTTCCTGCCATCCTCTTCTTTGCTAAGCTCTTCTGAGAACAGTCAGAAGATGTTTTTCCTTCAATTATTTCAGGCTGTTTGCATTAAATTCTCTCCAACAGGCGCCAGTAAATGTGTTCCCTTAATAAGGATGTCTCCCTTTGAAATAAGCTAAATAAAATTTTACATTTAAGGTGAGTAAGAACCAGTTATGGAGAAAATTGCTCAATATCTGTTCTATTCTAATTTCTTTTTCCATGCAAAGCATGTTGCAGGTCTATATTGAGGAAAAAGTGTGATGATGTGGCATGCATAATTCATGCTTCTGGCCTTCCACACACATTTATTTTTTCCATCAGAATTCCACATGTTTAGATAAGGTCAAGAATTCTTTCCTGCTATCAACAGAACTTATTTTTAAGGAGTATGACATAAAATATTTGGGAATTTTACTTTTCCAGAAGAATGTTTGGGGTAATCTCATAATACAAGATGTTTTCCTGTGGATACTTGAGATTTTGTTTGTTCTACGGGTGTGTGTTTTGTTTTCTTAGATGTCGGGATCCCATTTACTTAAGTGGATGGAGTCCTTGTTTATAAAGATGCCTAGAATGAAAGCTCACTTGTTAGGAAATAAGGCAAAACCATGCCACTCAAAGGGAGTTCTCGAGGATTTCGCCATTCTGTGGAATTTCTTTTATTGTTCTTGTCAAAATGGTATTTTAACTATGAGGAAAGTACACCAAGCCTTCCTATACATGAAGTCCATTTCCTAGTCACCTTTCCCAACTCTGTTCTCTTACTCTTATTGTGCCTGTTTTTATATCTTATTGAGACTGGTGGTCTTCTCCATCTGGATAGCCACAGGCATTTCCAATCCGTGTGTTTATAGCTCAATCTCTCGTCTCCCTCTGCAAGCCTGTTTCCCCCAGGCAGTGAGTTGCTCCAGCCAGAAACCTGAGCGCCATCTTTGATTGTCACTTGACTTCGCTTGATACATCCAGACAACAGCCAAGACCTGTTCATTCTACTTTCTCAGCATCCCTCAGATCTGTCCTTTTCTGTGTATTTACTCCCCATTGCCATTTCCTAGCCCCAGACACCGTTATTTCTTTCCCGGACTACTTTGTCACCCTACACTCAAGAGCACGATGAACATTGCTCTTGCCCGCAAACACACACACAAATCTAAGCCGGATTGTCAGAGTGGTTAGAGGGACTATAGAGAACTCCCTGTCTGGCATGTTCCCTTGTCCAGCCGTTTCCATCATTCACATTTTTTGAGCGTTTGCGATGTAAAAGGGCCATTCTATTAGGGGCAATTAAGAATCTACGAAAAAGTTATGATGTCTGCCCACAGTCAATCTAGATAATCTTGTAGATTTTTGTGGGGGGTGTTTGGGAGTGGGAATGCGGTGAAAATCACTGATCATGTCATAGCCACTGGGGCAATATTTCTGCCTTAACGCTCTCGTTGGAAAAAAATTCAGAAGGCGCTGATGGCCTTTAAAAGGTCCCTAATTTGCCCCCTACTACATAATAATGCACATTCTCAAGCATGAATTTTAATTTTTGAGGTAGGACTTCAACAGTGAGGGCTGCATATAATTTCAAGGAACATCCAAAGGTCAAGACCATACTAAAATTGCTTCCTCTCCATACTGGTGGTCTGGTGGTTATAACTTCCTAATCATTCTGTTTCCTCTTCAAGGTCACTCAAAGCCCCTAAGTATAGCTACATGAGGGGAGGAGAATTTGAGGGTCACTGTGAAACTCACACTTTCCCAATAGCAATGGATTTTCCTAACAATCTTGGACACATAACACATGCCATCAGATTTTATATACTATTTCTTCCAGACGTTTCTGAGTTGTCAGGGAAAGTTTTGTCTCTACAGAGTTGTCAGCTTACCCATCTCCCCCGCTGCACCCTGACACTCCTTGGCCCCCCTCCCTGTCCATTCTGTACTCAGGATTCCAGGAGTAGACAGCAGCATTCCCATTAAATAGGAGCACATAACTCAGATCAAATCTCCGTGGTAAATCGGCTTCTCAGCATCTGGTGCCGTTCCTCTAATGAAGCCTTTTTCTCTCCATGATATGAATCCATTAGACACTGAGAAGCCGGAGTATGTAAAATATTTTGTTTATCTGGCCCTTCTCAAAGGTACTGTCTGTCATCATAGATGTCTGCAGTAAATATAGCAACAGCATCAGCGGATGTGTGAAGCGATTAGATTTATGAGGCACATAAACTGCAAAGCTTCTAATAACCATAATTCCTAACTTCAATCATAATACCAGTATTAGTGTCATGTTTTCTGGAGGATTTTGTGTTTCTAAAAATATCTTAATTGTGGTTACCATGTTTACCCTATAATTCCTTTAATTTGGAAGTAAAAGGGCTCTGCCAGGGATGAAGCTAGAGAAAACAGCCTACCCTTCTGTATTGTTTATAGGGGCAGTGGGGCAAGATGGATTGCCCGTCTCACGTGTTTTGCAATTAAATTAGATAAATTTCCTTGGGAAAAAAGAGAGCCCACACTAATAAGGAACAACTGATGACAAAATCAAATGTGGGGGCGGGGAATAAAGGGTAGGATCTTTGTCCTCACTCCCACTCTCCTACCCCACCCACGATCCCCAGGGAGATTCTGTCTGAGCGCCTTTAACACGATCTCTTTCTAATTATTTGGCATCGTTTGAAAAGCCTTTGAAAGGATGCCAACCATCAGTCGATTTTCCTTTTGACCCAGGCCCGAGATGTTGGTTCAGGTGCTTGATGCGAGATTCTTAGCTTCCGAAGTCTATCTTTGACTTTTAGAGAGAAAAGAAAGACCTTCTTAGGGCTTCTAAGAATATACATGCATGCATGTGTGTGTGTGTGCACGCGCGCGCACACACACACACACACACACTGTTTTTAACTGTTTCTAAACTTAAGAAAAAAATGTATTGGCATTATCCCATGCAATACTTGGTCATTTGGTCTTGCTATTTACAGAGTAGCCCTTTCAAGTCCACTAGAAGGGTTGTTTGAGTGAATGGTTATTTTTGCATCTTGGTGGAATTTGGCAGATTCGAAGGACACCCCAGATTTAGCCATTGAAAGATGATTCCACACATGTATTGCTCAATTTATGACCCTGACAGGTGATATGGTGGACCCTGGCCAGAGGCAGGGGCACTGGCCCAGTGGATATTTAAAACTTTTTTTTTTTTTCTGAGTAGAGACAGAATATAAGCTTGTCATGTAACAGTCAAATAACAGATATGTATAAAGTAAATACATAGTTTCACCCTCCAAAGATAACCACTGTTAACAGCTTGGGGGATATGGTTTCAGGCTCTTTGCTAGTAATATTCAAATACATTATTATCTCACATAAATAGAATAACACTAGACATGCTGTTTCATGGCTATCTTTTTAATTTAATAATATATCATGAATACTTTTCTGTGGAAGTGAGTACACATTTGTTTCAATCTTTTGAACTCTTCTATGGCATTCCATAGCATAGGTGACCACAATTTATTTACTATTCCCCTCCTGGTGAATATTAAAATGGCCTTCATTTTTTTCTTCTTATGTTTCCAAGAACATCTTGGTCTGTGTATCTTCAGACGCTAATGAGAGTATTTCTGCAGGCTAAATTCCTCAAAGTGAGATTGAAATGTTTACAGGTATTATCAAATGGAAAGACTGATATGTGTTAGAAAGGCACCTTAAGTTTGTGTCCTTCTTTCCGGTTTTACCAATAAGACACGAACGTGCTGTTTCTCCGCACTCCAATGTGGGAGCTTTGGCATTTCTTTGTTTCAGCTGATCCTGTCCTCTTTGCTAGGTGCTCACGTAAAACCGCCTCATGGGTTTCATTCACTCTTCTTGGATTGATAATAATGTGGGGAATCTTTTCATCTAAATATACGTGTTTTTTTTTTTCTTCTCGCTATTCTTTACCTATATCCTTGTCCTATTTTCTGTCAGTTTTCATCTTTTCTCTATTAATTCATAAATACTTTTTATATATTATGTTCATGACAGAGGCTGGAAATAATTTTCTAAGTGTTTTCTTTATGTTTCAACCCAATGGTGTGCTCTTTCATATGGCAATTTTATATTTTGGGGGGTAAAGCCTATCAATCTTGTCTTTTATGATTTCTTACCTTCGTGTCCTGATAAGAAAGACATCTTCTACCCTAAGATGATAAGCATATTCTCCTATATTTACTTCCAGTTATTATCTGTTTTTTTTTAAAAACATGTTGCGATCTTTAATTAATGATTATTTCACAGGAATAAAATGGATAAGAGTCTAACCTATTGTTTCTCTCCATTAACTATTATTAATGTTTCTCTCCACATTACTCAATGTCAGCCCTCTTTTCTTACTAAACTTAAAGCTGTAGCTAAGTCTGTAAATACCTATGTATTCATGGATCTGTTTCTGGATTCTCTGTTCCATTAATCTATCCCTACCAATACCCAATAAACTGTTTCAGATAGTTTATTTAAAATATATTCGAATCTGGTGGCGCAAATACTCCTCTCATCGTATTCCATTTTCAAGAATGTGTCATGTGCATGGCTTATTCCAAATGAATTCTATTATCAATTTGTAAGCATTGACTAAAATTGGGGTCTTAAAATTGAGACTTGTCATTTTCTTCTAAGGGCATTTCTCTGTCTTCTCCTGTTGAGTATGTTGTCAACACTGACCGCTCTCCTCAAATGGACGTCTGGAGTTGGTAGACACAAATAATGTGTGTTGCAAATGTGGGTTTTGAGAAAGAGAGCGTTATGATGGGCTAGGAAGTGACAGACACATCAAAGCAACAGTGATACGGGAAAA
Source organism: Acinonyx jubatus (assembly GCF_027475565.1). NCBI lineage: Eukaryota > Metazoa > Chordata > Mammalia > Carnivora > Felidae > Acinonyx > Acinonyx jubatus. Next base: position 161,292,998 of record NC_069381.1, on the reverse strand, counting down.
TGGAAAAGGGAAGAGATAGACATAAGTAGAGAATGACTAGAGTGAGTAGAGAATGGAAGTGAGTACAGAGAGAGAAAAGTGAGAAAGAAGAACCCGAAGAGAAGGACTGACTGAAGAACAGGATGAAAACACTGACCTAAGGCTGGCTGGGCAGGGAAGGTTCCAGAGGGATTGGAATGGTTCTAGAGTGTCGCGCCTATTGGCCGGGGCTGCAGAGAATGCGTTGAGCGATGGTCCGGTGGCCCCGGGATACAAAGCCAGTGGTGGAGTATGGGCCCGGAAAGGCAGAGGTGAGTGTGGAGTCCTTCCATCTATGGTCTGAGTGCTTGGCCAGAAAGAATGTTGAACTCAAACGGTATAGGGAGAAGTAAGAATCACGGGGTGTAGTGGGGCAGGTTAATACAGGTAGGCGAGAGGGTCTAGCTCAGAAATCACAGTAGGAATTTGGATGGAGCTTTGCTCGGGGATACAGGCCTGCTATAGGATCAGCCTGAGCATGAAGGTCAGGGGCCTTGTTGGGAATATTTCTAACCATGGGGACCTTGTCAGTTCCCCTCCTCACCTTCCACCTCTTCCCATGCCGGAGTTGTACAGCAGTGGATACTGGACCAAAGCTGGACCACACGCTCACTTCCCAAAGAGAGTCGGTGTTGGGACGGAAGAAGCAAATGGATCTTTTTTGAAGTACCTACATTTCAGAACATAAATCTCTGGAAGTCTTGGTGATGGTGCCTCAGCGTGGGACTTGAGAGGCGAGGAGAAACGACACGCTTTAAGAAAGAATAAAACACGTACACAGGAAGAGCAGGGATCAATTCTTCCTTCTAGCTTATTTTTGAGATCCAGCCGCATTCTGTAGTTTGAGCTCATTGGGATACTCCAGAATGGCCCCTTTCATAAAAGAGCTAGCTCCAACTGGGCTTTTGTTTCATAGAGTCCTAGAGGTCTTAACTAATACAGGGACTAAGGAAGCTACCGTGGCCAAGTCATGAATTTCCTTATTAACAAAAAGCCAGGATCGCAATTAAAGGGCTAAAACATCATTGGTGGAATTCTGTAAAACAGGGATTCAACAGGTTAGATCTAAAAATAGAGGTTAGAGTTCTGCATTCAACTAGACCAAACTTGGCAACCAGGGGTGATGGAAAGAGAGCTGGACAGAAAAGGAGGAAGCCAGGCCCAAGGCCTTGGAATTTTAGGGCCTTGAATGAGAATTGCTGGAGCTCTCTGGATAAAATGGTGGATAAGACTGTGCCTGCTTTATGGCCCCTGCCACGTAGGGACTTTTTGAGATGTGTGCGGGGACCAGGGGCACCTGGTGGGCTGTAAAATCCTATTTGCATGGATGTCAATGTTACAGCGGCCTCGTAGGACTTGTATGATGTAGGACGCTGTGCTCTCTGGAGTAAAGTGCTTGTAAGCTCAGCAGCTGACTGATGTATGACTGTGTAACGGTGAGAGAAAGGGTGAGAGGTGTAGGGTGAGGCTGGGGTCCTATGTGAAGCCTCTGGCTAGCACAACTCCAAGGGGTGCCATTCTCCCCCTCGTGGGTGGCGAGGGTGCCCTCTGAGACACAACATGGGGCGCCACGTGGATGAGACCCCCCCAGAATTGTGCCACGTGGCAGTCCTGGTCCCAGGATCTCTGCTAAAGAGAATGCCCTCTCATGCTTGGAATGCTAGCCGTGCACGGGGCCAGTGGTTAAATATAAAAACTCACCTAGAGGAATTCCCTGGCAGCTTTATCACAGCTGTGTTGTCCAAACCTTTGGAAAAAAGGCTGAAGACATTAGCAAAAAGCATGGATCTGGCTGGTACTTGTAGGCATGCACCCCGTAAACCGTGTCAGCACCCCATAAACATGTCACTTCTAATGACGAGTGCATGTCCCTATTCACCGCCATCATTTATTCTGCCACAAAACCTCCCGGAACTTTGTTTCCAGAATCCTTTTTATCTTCATCATTAAACCAGCCTTGGGAGATATTGAGGTCAGTGGCCCTGGACCCAAGTCCTGTCTCCTCCTGACGTCACCTGCGCAGTAATCTAAATAGCGACAGAGGCCATTGAATAATGCCGACAACTTTGTAGAAGCCTTCCTGGCCAGGCCTATGTGGAAAGCCGGACCCATCATCAATCACCCCATAATGGTTTCTGAATGTTCAGCCTGAAATCGGGATACTTGGAAACAGCTGCTTTGGTGATAATTCACATGCGTAGGTGCCTGGAAGTTAGAGGGTACATTAGAAAGAGACGCACGCCGTGTGGAAAGAGGGGTGCGCAGCGAAAGACGCACATAAAAATCCCGGGGAAATGGTGACAGGAGGGCGCAAGTTGGGGGTGGAGCTGGGGGTTGCGAAAACAACAGGAAGCAAAGAAAACCCCAAGGACATCAAAGTACCCACAGTGCTTCGTAAGGAAAAAGAACCCAGAAAGCACAATGAAGAGGGTTTTGGTGTGTTTTTTTGTCAGTAGGGAGCAAAATGAAAGGGCCACCTGCTGAGGGGGAAGCCCTGTCACAGAGCAGACTGGCCTGTCCCGCGATCTTCTGGGGTTTTCTCAAGGAGAATGAGCTTCAGACAGCAAGGCCCGGAAAGGACGCGGCTGCAGGGGCACTGTTTCCCCCCCCACCCCCCCCACCCCCCAGGAGGCCAGCAGGTGGGCTCAGGTAAAGGGCATGGACGTGGAGGTGAGGGGAAGATGGTTTGCAAGTCTGAGGTGGGGATGACAGAACTGGTCGGACATTTTTGTGAGAAATCATGGAGGCTGGCGCGAATGTCCAACATCGGAAGGCAAGTCTGTCTTGATTAGGAAAAGAGAGAAATCTGACGAACGTAGCAGAGCAAGACTGCTGAGCTCCTGCCTAGAACAGATTCTAATGTGGTGTGTGAGCCCTTCGGAGTAGAAAAAGCCTGGTTTATTAGAGAACGATATGCGTTCATAAGAAAAATTCAGTCCAGTGCAACCATTTCTTCTTGCCTCCCTCCCTCTTGCCCTTTCTTTTAAGTTAGCAGTTGGACTGGGGAGGGAATGCTGGAGATAAAGTATGCTAGCTTTTCTAAAGGGATTTAATTTCTTTCGTATGTTTTTTCGTATGTCTTTTCGTATGTTTTCCCATATACAAATATGGGAAAGGGATTTAATTTTATTCTAAAGGGATTTAATTTCTTTTGTATGTTTCTTTCGTATGTCTTTTCGTATGTTTTCCCATATACAAATATGGGAAACCTATTTGTAAATAATAATTACATCACTGAAGATTATTGCCATAGACTGGTTTGTGTCCCTCCCAGCCCCCCGCCCAATTTCGTATGTTGAAACCTAACCCCCAGTATGATGGTGTTTGGAATCGGGGCCCTTGGGAGGTGTTTCGGTCATGAGGGTAGAGCCCTCACAAAGGGGACTGGTGCCTTTACAAAAGAGATTCCAGAGAGTTCCCTTGGGTCTTCTGTCACGTGAGGACACAACAAGAAGATGGCTGTGTATGAACCAGGAAGCTGGTCCTCGCCAGACGCTCAATCTGCCCACATCTTCCAGCCCCTAGAACTGTGAGAAACCAATGTTTGTTGTTGAAGCCACCCAGCCTGTGGTATTTTGTTATCACCTGAACAGACTAAAAAAAATTATAATCTAATAAGTACTCCATAATGTCACATTAGAAAGTATTACTGATAATAGTATGCAATAAAACGGACCTACAATAATTTAATATGACGTTCTTAATGTAAAAAGATGGAAAATATCTGAGGAAGATGGAAAAATACACAGTTAAGTGGCTAAAGAGTTGTTTAATGGATTAGCGTCAACCAGAGAAAGTCGAATGGTTGAGTATGGGATATTACAGAACCACCTTGGGAGCTAATTAGAGGTGAGAATTCCACCTACTGGACCTATTGAATCACTGTGGGGAGGGGCCTGGGGATCGCCATGTGAAACAGATCTCCAACCAGGAGATTCTCAAGCCCCCCACAGGTCTACATCTTTAGACCTGACTTCTCTGCTGATTCTGGACTTGTATCCCCAGCAGCTTTCTTAGTATCTCCACTTGGAGGTCTACCAAGAATCTCAAATATCATTTGCCTAAAATAGAATACTTTATCCTCCAAAATCTCCTCTCCCTGCCGTAAATGGTATCACCAGCCATCTAGATGTTTGTCCAAAATTTAGGAGTCATTCCTCTTTCCCTCAAATCCTATATTGATTTTACCTCTGAAGGAAAATACCGTTCTACCACTCTTCACCATGGCCACCCCACTAACCCTGGTCTAAGTCAACACCACTCTCCTCTGGGCTACTGCAGTTACCACCCCTGGTCTCCCTGCCTCCACTTCTGCTCCATTCCTTCTTCTTAGAGCAACCAATCTCATCTTGCTGTCATTTGGGGCAGTTGATCCCCAATTTCTTACCTTGGCCCACAGGCCCTCAATCTGGTTCCTGTCTGCCTCGGTTCATGGCTCCCTCTCTGACTCCTCCACAAGGAGGCCTTCTGGGCTTTCTCTTGCATCCTGTTAGCACACCAAGCTCGTTTCTGTCTCAGGACCTTTGCACTTGACATAGCAGCCTCTGTTTCCTCATTCAGGCTTCTCCTTAAGGATCATCTTCTCAGAGAAGCCTTCCTGTCAATCCCGGCTCGCTCTCTACCTTTTTCCTGTTTCATCTGACAACCTAAAATCCTTAACTCCCTATTTATTTTCATGATTATTATCTGATTCCTTGACAGAATACAAACTCCACATGAGCAGAAGATTTATGCCTGGAGCATTGCTTAGCACATTATAGGTACTCGCTAAATATTTACTAATGAGTTGAACCATTGGTATAGCAGAAGAAAGCTGGACTTCGCCATCAGACCTGGGTTTAAATCTCTACTCCATCTTGGTTCACACTTCCAGCCCTAGTCTTGAGCCTTGTGTAAAAAACCTGGCTCCTGGGGCGCCTGAGTGGCTCGGTTGGTTAAGCGTCCGACTTCGGCTCAGGTCATGATCTCACGGTCTGTGAGTTCGAGCCCCGCGTCGGGCTCTGTGCTGACAGCTCAGAGCCTGGAGCCTGTTTCAGATTCTGTGTCTCCTTCTCTCTCTGCCCCTCCCCTGTTCATGCTCTGTCTCTTTCTGTCTCGGAAATAAATAAACATTAAAAAAAAAAATTAAAAAAAAAAACAAAAAAAACCTGGCTCCTGTGAGCCTCCTGAGGTCCTTTCCCTACCTGATTTCTGTCATCTAGTCACTTCCCTTTCCCACTCAGCACGTTTCCTGAAGACTTTACCTGCCTCATAATCTCCTTCCTCTCCTCAAGGACTAGTATGATCCTGGGACACCTCACGTCCACCTGGCTGGAACAGCCAACATTGGACCACTGTGGTTGTCAACAGTGGCTGCCCGTTGAAATTAGTAAGGAAGCTTTTTGTTGTTGTTCTCGATTGATTTATTTTTTTGAGAGACTGAGAATGCGCATGCACGAGGCGGGGGAGGGGCAGAGAGAGGGGGGAGAGAGAGAATCCCAAGCAGGCTCTGCACCTTTAGCACAGAGCCCAACATGGGGCTCAACTCATGAACCGTGAGATCATGACCTGAGCTGAAATCAAGAGTCAGAGGCTTAACCAACTGAGCCACCCAGGCGCCCCTCAAGGAAGCTTTAAAACAATACCAGTGCTGAGATGCCTAGAATGAGGTCTCTAGGAAAGTCTACTCGTAGACAGTGGAATGGTGGTTGCCAGGGGTGGGGAGAGGGGAGTAGGGAGTTAGGAGTTAATGTACACAGAGTTTCAGTTGAGGGAAATGAAAAAGTTCTGGGGCGGATAGTGGTGATGGCCGTACAACAACGTGAATGCACTTCAGGCCCCTGAACTGTACATTTAAAAATGGCAAAGATGGGGGGGCACCTGGGTGACTCAGTTGGTTAATTGTCTGTCTTCGGCTCAGGTCATGATCTCAGGGTTTGTGAGTTCAAGCCCCACATTGGGCTCTTTGCCCTCAGCACCGAGCCTGCTTTGGATCTTCTGTCCCTCTCGCCTCTGCTCTTCCCCTGCTTGTGCAGGTGCTCGCTCTCTCTGTCTCCTTCTCTCCCAAAACTACATAAACATTTTTTTAAAACGGCAAAACTGGAAAATTTTATGTTCTATGTATTTTACAATTAAGAAAACCAAATCATGAAACGCCAGAGCCCAGACCCATCAGCATTTCCAGAATGGGGTTTGGGTGTCAGTATTTTTTTTAAAAAAAACTGCCCTGGTGATAGCCGGGTTTGACAGCCATTACCTCCCGACTTGCTCCTTACCTTCATGACTCTAACCACTGACATCTGTCCTCCGTTTCAGCTGCTCCCTCCCCGCCCTGGTTATGGGAGGTGGGCATTGAAAGTCAGCTCTGTCCTATGGCCACCTGTTCGGTCTTCCAGTTGGTTGCTCTTGGCCCCTCACAGCTGCTGTCCTTCTGTCCATCCGTTCTCCCAGTGGGCATTTCCTGGGTGCCCAGCAGTGCTGGGCACAGTGCGGACAATGAGAGCACAAAGAAAAAAATGCTTGTGGTTCTTCAGAGCTCTGGTGTTTATTTACTTATTTATTTATTATTTAATTTTTTTAATGTTTATTTATTTTTGAGAGAGAGAGAGAGACAGACAGACAGAACGTGAGTGGGGGAGGGGCAGAGAGAGAGGGGGAGACACAGAATCTGAGGCAGGCTCCAGGCTCTGAGCTGCCAGCACACAGCCCAACGCGGGGCTTGAACTCGCAAACAGTGAGATCATGACCTGAGCCGAAGTCGGACGCTTAACTGACTGAGGCACCCAGGCGCCCCTCTGGGTGGTTTTCTGTTTGTTTCTTTAAACCCGACTCCATTTTATTGCTGCAGCCCTGGTATGGCCCTCCCTCCCTATTACTATTCTTAGCAACCCAGAGAGAAGGGATGCACCCATTCTGTCGGGAAGCAGGTGGGAAGACAGCAGTAGAAACACTACAGTTTCACTTACACATTACTTGTAGCTGGGGCTGCATGGATTTGTGGTTGTTTACCCTGGGAATGATATCACAGCATATTGATTATATTGATGGGTCAGTCTCCTGTGAGCACTCAGTTCTTCTCAATCTTTCTTTCGTTATCTTCAAAAACTTCTGATCAAAAACCGCGTTGGCTGTTGTTAAGACGTACGGGAGCCAAGGGGCACCAGTGGGCACTGGTGGTGTGTCTAATGAGTGGAGAAGATCAGAGCCGACTTTTCCAGGGAAACTGGGGGTCCCCCTCACCCATCCTTCAGAGGCGGCAGCTTTTCCCAGCATGCAATAGGGCTGAAGTACAGACATGGGATGAATGCAAGCCCACGGGGCCTTTGGATCGCTTCTGCTCTAGCATCTAGGTCAGGTCGTTGCGTCCTCTCTGTGCTGGTCATCCCGCACATGGTTATTGGGTTCTGTTCTAGAGAAAAACTGTCTTCTTGAGAATTTACAACATGAAATGTTCCCAAAGGGGCAAATTTACTCTGGAAGGGTGAAGAGTCTGGAAGTCTTAGAGGAGTTGAAAGGGCGTCCAGGTGGCTCAGCTGGTTAAACATTGGACTCTTGATTTCAGTTCAGGCCGTGATCTCAGGGTCATGAGATCGAGCCCCGCCTCAGGGTCTGCACTGGTCGAGGGGTCTGCTTGAGATTCTCTCTCTCCCTCTGCCTCTGCCCCTGCCCCTCCCCTACTCGCATGCATGCAAGCGTGCATGGTCTCTCTCTCTCTCTCTCTCTCTCTTTCTGCCAAAAAAAAAAGAAGAACAGTTGAAGGGACAAGTGGTATTTGGCTTGGAGAGGAAAAAGCTGGTATGAATGGAAGGAAGGGACTAAGCTGTAAGGAATGCTTCAGGCCTTTAGGGCACTATGATGTACAAGAAAATATATTCATCATATGTTGTTCCAGAAGGCAGTATTGGAACAAATGACTAAACATGACAAAAAAATGTTTTGGCTCTGTTTAATGAAGATCCTTCTGGAGCCAAGAATAAGCTACTTTCAGAGCTTTCTGTCCCTGGAACTATTGAAAGTGAGACCGACTGACTCCAGGGCAGGAAAGGGAAAGACAGTTCAATGTCCCCAAGACCACAAGACACCGCGACCATCATAACCCACCGAGGCCGAAGGGGAAGTGGTTAAACAGCGGCATCCTTAACCCCTGCAGCTAAGGAAGCAGTTGTGTTCAGTGGCGTCACACAGTTTTTACGTAATGAAGGGAACCCGTTTTCATCTTCAAGCACGATGTGACCCTTCTCATAAAAGGGACCGCAGACGTACAATTTATCAATGCAGCAGACAGAGCATGTCGAGGCCAGATCCAGTGATCGCTGCCCAGAGGGAAGAACCAGATATTAAAAAAAACCCCAGCCCTGTCGCAGTCAGGCTGGAGGGCCTGGTTGCTGCCTCTGGCAGAACCTTCCGTGGGAATGATCCGAGAAGACCTCAATGCCGCAAGGTCATGCTTCACTAGAATGCACGGTTTACGTGAAGACTTAGTAACAAGGCCACCTTGCAGAGAGTGTGGGGGAGGGCAGAAAGGGTCCACGTAAGACTGAGTCTCTGGGAATACTTCCAGAGTCCTGTTTGGGGAGGATCCATACACCGTAAGATCTCCTCGTGTTTGTGGCCGAAATATTAACGCCAGAGCTTGCATTAAATAAAAGAACACGGGTTTGTTGGTTGGTTCGTTTTTAAATCTTTGCGGGGTAGGGAAGCACTTAGGGGAATTTCTGACACCAGCGTTAATTTTCCTGTATCCCAGAATTGGAATTCAGTGCGCCAGTCCTCCTTTCTACCCCTCACCAATTCTGGGATTTATTAGGCCCAGTTCAGGCAGAAGGATGGCCCGTGCTGCCTACCTTTCCTGTCTTTTCCTGTCTTTGCCAGGATTTGTCCCGAAACCTTTGAGCGCCTTGTTAGGAGATGATACCGCAGGGGGAGAGGGACCGTGTTAATTACCTGTGGGTCTGCTCAGGTGAGCTGTGGTACTTCTATTTTTTGCACCCCTTCCTAGGTGCCAAAAATCACTAATGAAGCGGTAAAAGGAAATATGACACGTCAGTGACTCCTTTTTCCATGGTGTCTGGAAGGAGAAGACAAACAAATGGAAACCAACCAAACAAAACCTTTTGTTGTTCTGAGCTCTTATGGATATTTTGTTGCTGCTGAGTGTTAATTACTGTCAGATAACACTTCGGGTGATTAATTGACCTTTCTTAGCCGAAACAATAAAGGCCATTTAACTAATACAGCAGAAAGCAGAGAGCTGTTCTGTTGTACTGCCATTTCTATTACTGGGTGGTTCTCCACCTTGCACCCCATTACCACCCCCCCCCCCCCCGCCCACCTCCCCCCTATTCTCCTCGTTTCTGACCCACACTTACTCGGGGATTATTCTACGAATATTGCCTCCAGTTCATCATGGGTCCTTCCCTGAAGGCTTCAAATCTATTTGCAAAGTCTATTTTTGGAGCCATTAAGATAGATTGTTTTACTTGGAAGGCGAGTGATTTAATAAGTGAAGGAAATCAAGGAACAATGCGCATGCAGAGCTCATTCTTGCTGTAGTTTCTCAAATCTCTCCGGGCACAGTTCTCCTGTACTTGAAGATGGGCATAATGGACTTGGTGTCACAGCCTGAACCAATTTTTCTCGTGCGGCTAATATACAGAGTAATTTCTATATGCAAAATAGTGTAAGAGATGAAAACACGAGCTGTGTTGATTTGACCCTTCAGGAGCTCACTAAGTAGCCATGGAGACAGGTATCTACACAGAGTTCATTAGGGGCTGCCCGGGGTCCTGGCTCAGGCAACCCTTCTCTGACATGGCTTCCCTCTGAGCAGCTAACTCCCCTCATGGAGCTCCTGGCCCACCCTTTCCCCTGAGCTCGGGCTCTCCTTTCCAACTGCCTCTGGCTGTCCTGTGGGCATCTCCAGTGGAAAATGCCTCACCCAGAACTCTCCACGTTGCCTTCAAATCTGTTCTTTCTCCAGAATTCCTTCCCTCAGTGAATGGGTACCGAGCCCTTCCTCTACTCCAACACCAGTTTGGATTGCTCTCCCAGACTTGTCACTCCTCCACAGCTGGGCTCTCCATTCCCACCAGGGCTGCCTCCTCTCCTCCTCTCCCCGCTCCGTTATTTCTTACCTTGACCTTTGCAACGATCTCTTATTGTACTTCTTGAACCAGCATCTCACTCCTCAACCTACTGTTCACCTTGCTTGGCAAATGTGATCTCTCAATGGGAACTATGTAAATTAAAAAAAAAAAAATGTTTGTTTTTGAGAGAGAGAGACAGAGCACAGGGGTAGGGGGCAGAGAGAGAGAGGGAGACACAGAGTCTGAAGCAGGCTCCAGGCTCTGAGCTGTCAGCACAAAGCCTGACGCAGGGCTTGAATGCCCGAACCGTGAGATCATGACCTGAGCCAAAGTCGGATGCTTAACCGACTGAGCCACCCAGGAGCCCCATCAATGGAAACTTTCATTCTGTTACTTTGTGGCTCCTTAAAATCCTTCGGTGATTGCAAATAAAGCCAAAACTCCTCAATAGGGTGCACAAAATCCACCCTGATCTGCCCTGTACCCACCACTCACGTGGAACTTTCTGCATTCCTATTTTCTGCCTCATCTGCCACTCAGTGCCCTACTTCTCAGCCACCTGCTTCTCCACTGCCTACCTTCCATGGCCTTCCTCTCTCCCATCCCAACCGCTCTGCTGGACCCCTTTCTCGTGTGCAGTCACTCTATGTCTGGTCTCCTCTCTGAGCATTTTCCGAGCCCGGGTGGGTAGACTTGGCCTCTCATTGTGTCCCTGCTCCGCCTGGGACTTGTTTGCGGCACAGACACCCTAACAGCACACGAATCTTACCTGTTCAAAGGTCTGACTTACTCATCGTCCGTAAAGTCTGCCAAGGTAAGGTATTTCTTGCAGCTAAGGTATTTATCCTGTGCACCCAGCTCAGTACCTGCCCCTAACGTGTTCGGTTCACCACTACAGAGTAAATGAATGGCTTAATAACATCTTACAGGGGCCAGCCTCGAGAAAATTCTTAAATCATCATTTTTTTGGTTTTTCTTTTTGCCTTATCTTTTCTTGCTTCTGAACCTAGGTGTTTAATGCTTTCTTTCTTTTTTTCTTTTTTCTTTCTTTCTTCCTTCCTTCCTTCCTTCCTTCCTTCCTTCCTTCCTTTTTTTTTTGGCCCGTTACATTTATTTCTCCATTCCCTGCCCCATATACTGTGATAATCGCTGGAAAAAAAATTTAAAAACTCCAACTTTATAAAAATAAGTATTAAGTAATCAAAATGTTTTATTTTAAAAGATACCGTGGCTAGGGTCTCATCATTCAATGGGCTGAATGTTTGAGTCCCCCCACAGTTCATATCTTGAAGTTCTAATACCCAATATGATGGTATTTGAAGGCTTTGAAAAATAATTAGGGTTCGATGAGGTCATGAGGGTGGAGCCCTTATGATGGGATTAGTGCCCTTGTAAGAGAGCCCAGAGAGCTCCTCACCACCTACTGCAGACATACCCTACTGGCCGCAAGGGGAAGCCTCAGAATGAAACCCTTGTGTGCACCTTGATCTCAGACTTCCTGGTCTTCAGCAGGGTGGGAAATAAGTTTCTGTTGTTTAAGCTATCCCATTTATGGTATTTGATTATGGCAGCCTGAGCCAACTAAGGCAAAAGGGAACATTTGAATGGTAGAATTCCATGTATTAGGACAGACCGATGAGGAGACATATTTGCAGAGGCTCACCCCTCTGTTCCCTCCCTCAACTCGCACCATCTAGGCACCTTGGATTACTACAAAAATCTAATGTCATCTGGTATAACATCTACTAGAATTATTGAATATGGTCTAGTCCAAGGAAAAAATTAAGTTCATTCTCATAATTCTGAGCACATTTCTGGGGTGAAATTCTTTGTGCCGGTGTAAGAGCTGATCAGCAAACCGTTTTCTTTTGAAAAGGTTCAGGATGAATAAAAAATGTATCCAAATGCCAGGAATATCCGTGAAGTCATCTGATTTTATAACTGCTCTCCCTAAGCTTGTGACTGACTCTTGGTGGTATTTCCTGGGATAGGTTTGATTTCTCTAGTTGTACCAAGAGATGATGAGGACTGCTCTTAGCTTGATAGGAAATGTAAAATCGGCCGGGGGGAGGGCGAAATAGAGACAGAGACAGAGAAAGTTTGCCGATCACCGGACATAACCCTCCCATGCAGGCTATTACAAGGGGGGGAACTGAGACCTTCTTTAGTAAATGCTGCTCAGCTTTTCCTACTTCTTACTCGGCTACAGCGATGACAGTAACTTTATTTGCCCCCCGCCCTGACCACCCCACCTTTCTCCTGCCAACAAAATGGCGTCGTAACAGGTGTTGGGAAGGGAAGGCAAGCAGGGGCAAGAGCCGAGCTGTCCTCTTCTGCTTTACTCTGAGCCACGATGGCATTCCAGAGCCAGCCCGAGGCCACAGGGGATGGGAGCAGCTTCCCTGGAGCCATGATGAAGAAACATTCAGTGCCAAATAAACAATCATACTCTCAACATCTGACTTGAAAGGGGAGAAGTTTATGTTATGTTAATGGGAGATGTTTACGTTATGTTAATGGAAGAGTCCAACCGGCATCCATTGCCATTGTCATCTTACTACATCTTCCTCAGACTTGGAAAAGAATTCACCTCTCTGTAGTGTGTCTGTTGGGCTGGAGGGCACTTCATATTTTTGGCGGTGCTAGGTAACAAGGACACAAGCGATGACAGTACATTTCGTACAAACGCATATACCCATTTAGCATTATTTATTCACAGTGAATCTCTAAGCTAAAACTCCCCAGGAATTACACGATAGCACTCTCGGGGGTCACTGCAAGTAATTCATTTTTATTTCTATTTTTTTTTAAGTCAGCGTGTATCAATCTGTGGTGAAGGAACATTAAAAAATATTCCCCTGCACGTAGATCCATACTTTTGTAAAATACAACGAAAAGGAATCGTTGGGAAAATAAAAGACATACAACACGCAAATGGCAATTTGTTATTATATTCAGCATGGTTTGTCAAATTGCTATAAGAAATTTTTTTTTTAATTTTTTTTTTCAACGTTTTTTATATTTATTTTGGGACAGAGAGAGACAGAGCATGAACGGGGGAGGGGCAGAGAGAGAGGGAGACACAGAATCGGAAACAGGCTCCAGGCTCCGAGCCATCAGCCCAGAGCCTGACACGGGGCTCGAACTCACGGACTGCCAGATCGTGACCTGGCTGAAGTCGGACGCTTAACCGACTGCGCCACCCAGGCGCCCCGCTATAAGAAATTTTTAATGCTTGCTCTCTATTTCTCATCTATCATTAACCTATAACACATGGGCAAATGACCACACTCTTAGTAGTGTAGACCAATTGTCAAGTAAACCAACAGGCACATAGGACTTGTCCTTGGCTCTGTCCTCAGGGCAGAGGGCTCATTACCTTAAAATTGCCGAGAAGGTTCTAGTCCATCAAAACCTGGAGTTTTTCTTCTGAGTTCACATTCTCTGGGATCCTTCTTACCATGGGAGGGCAGCACTTTGAGACGTTGCTCTGGTTGAATTGATTTTTAAGTCTCCTTCACGCTAGAACTTGTTTAACGAGAAAGGCAATCTTGTAGCATCTATTAGCCGTGCCTTACGAAAATGTGGCATAGGTGATGTGATGCCAGTGGCCTTTAGCTCCAAATGACCTCTTCTCTATATTGAAGGCTTTTCAGAGTGAAAATCAAAACACACAAAAATGGTAAAAATATCAAGAGTTAGCAGCTAAAGGTTGTGGAGATTGAGAGCGAGGCCTGATGGGAACAGGACAAAGGTCACAAGTGGAAAGAGATCAGGATCCTGGGAGCAAAGATAGCAGAGAGGAAAGGTCCCTGAGGAACACTTCCATCTAGGGTTGGTTTTACCAATAAGGATTTTCGCACTTTTTCATGGTTCACCTCACCGGCACCGGCATGTGAAAACATGGAGCCCAAGAACCAGTCTCTCACCCACTGCCCCAGGATAAGCACAGGGCTTAAGACAACAGAAGTCATCTCCTGATTTTGGAAAATAATAACAAGGTCTACATTGGTGTGAATTCTTTAAAACAGAAACAAAATGTTATCTGTAATACTCATGGTATTCTTCACCATCTACCATTTTGTTTAAAAACTACTCTTTACTACTCTTGCCTTCGATCCACTTAGCACAGTTTCTTCTTAAGAATTCCAAATATTTTCACCAGTATCCTCTCATTTTATCCACATGTCATTGTTGAGATACTATTATTCATTTACGTATTCAGTCAACAATTCTTCATGGAGGCTTCCTGTTTAGTGGCTAGCGGTCTACAAAGTGGGAGGGAGCCCTAGCGATTTCGTCTCCATTTATGAGAATAGACTTCAAGACAGAAAGTGCACTTGATGTTTTATATGTATTTAAGACTTAACAAACCATGATGGGCTTTGGTACGGGTTCCAAAGGGAAACCGGTGCACTCTTCCCTGATGCTAAAAAGTGCTTGCCGGTTTTGTCATGAAGAAGCCTGTGAAGCGTACCAACAGAGAACACTTTTGAGTATTTTTGAAGCAGTTTGCTAAATATGTTCATAATTGCTCTGCATTTGTTATTAATGCAGGCTCTAGCAACATAGGACCTGTCAGAATTGAAGAGACTTTGGCTGAAAGTTGTTTACCTATTTGAGAACTCGCTTATTCCCTGTGTATAAACTCACTCAGTTCAGTGCTTCTCAGCTGAGTTCTGAGAGGCACTCAATCTCCATGAAACGCTGTATGTGTTGGGTTTCTTGCCTGAGGTTGGGGGGCTGGGAGCACTTATATTTAACACAGGATCTCCCACCGAAGAATTGAGATGAAGTTGAAATGAATGACCGCTATTTTCTATTCCATACTCACTAAATTGTTCTTGGATACAACTGCCGTCCAGAAATAGTAGTGCAAGGAGGCAGGAGTGGTGGAGAAATCATTTTTGGGCAAGTGCAGGCAATTGCTGTGGAAGGTGAGGCATCCGGTGTGCAATGGGTGTGGCAGAAGTCTCTTTGCTGGGCTGGTTCAGGGTGTCATTTTGGTTCTTGTCCTGGCTCATACTGGACACACACCTTTCCTACCTGCTTTCTGAGTATGGTTTTCTAGTCTTTCCAGTGATTCTGTGAGTAAATTAATAAGTTAAAGACAGGTCTTATGGTGGGATTACATCCTGATAAACCCATTGTAAGTTGCAAATATTGTAAGTTGCAAATATTGTAAGTTGCAAATATTGTAAGTTGCAAAGTGCGTTTAATACATGCGACCTACCAAACACCACAGTCTAGTCTAGTCTACCTTAAACATGCTCAGAACACTCGCATGAGTCTACAGTTGGGAAAAATAATCTACCAGAAAGCCTGTTTTATACCAAGGTGTTGAGTATCTCATGTAACTGATTGTATACTGTGCTGAAAGTGAAAAGCCAGATGGTTGTGTGGGTCCAGAGAGGTTGCATATGTGTTGGTTGTTTCCCCTTCGTGATGGTGTGGCTGGCTGGGATTTGTGGCTGCCACTGGGCAGCATCAGGAGGGAGTATCGCACCACATATTGCTATCCCTGGAAAAGATGAAAAAAAAAATCCAAAATTCAAAGTACGGTTTCTACTGTTGCGTAATGCTGTTGCACCGTCATAAAGCCAAAAAGTTAAGTCAAAATGTCATCAGTCGGGGACCATATGTATTGAAATTATGGGAACTTGGTCATTAGTATATTGTATACTGTCCTCAACCTGAGTCACCTGAAGGAACATGTGCTTTTGGAGCATTTTGTGAAAAATTTATGCCAATTCCTGAGACTTTGGCCATTGTAAGGTAGAGTTAGGTGAGTCCTAACTCTGTGATGTTGGGCACGGCAGGCAATCTGTATTATTCTGGGATGCTCACATGGCCCATGCCTCAGTCCTCCATGACACGCTGCTGCCCGGGGCATCGGCTAGCCCATTTAGTGCCTCTGGTAATAGGAACAGGGTCTCTTCCTCCAGATGGGCACAGCCCTGTTCCAGGAGAACACTTCGTAGCTGGACCCGGTGCTGGATTTTTGCCCCACTTGCCCTCTCAGTTGAGAGCTTGTGCGGGGCCTAATCTTGACAACCGTACACGGTAGACCTGTTGCCCTCCATGGTCATGCCTTCATTGACTCCTGAAAAGGGCTATAGACGTTGAAGACAACCTGAGACCTCAGGAAGTTTACAATTGGGTGGGAAAGGCAAGATAAAAACATGCAGAAAGGTTAAATAACATAAAAGAATTTTAGTTAACAGTTTAAGACAAGAAAATAGAACTATATTAGCGTTCTCTAGAGAAACAGAACTGACATTATTTATATATATACATGTATGTGTATATATACACATACATGTATATATATGTATATGTATATATTTAAATATATATTTATATAAATATACATATACATTTATATACATATACATTTATATACATATACATATACATATACATATACATATACATATACATATACATATATATGTATGTATATGTGTACGTGTATACATATACATACATATACATATGTATGTATATGTATACACATACACATATACATATACATATACATATACATATATATGTATGTATATGTGTACGTGTATACATATACATACATATGTATATGCATGTATATGTATATATGTATACATGTACACATATACATGCGTATACATATGTATACATATGTATGTATATGTATATATACATATATATGTATATGTATATGTATATATACATATATATGTATATGTATACATAAAAATATATTTATATAAATATACATATACATTTATACATATACATATACATATACATATATATGTATGTATATGTGTATGTGTATACATATACATACATATACATATGTATGTATATGTATACACATACACATATACATACATATACATATGTATGTATACATATACATATACATACATATGTATATTTAAATATATACATATACATATATATGTATATGTATATGTATATATTTAAATATATATTTATATATATAAATGTATGTATATATATACATATATATACATATGTATATGTATATGTATATACATATGTATACATATGTATACATATGTATATGTATATGTATATACATATGTATACATATGTATACATATGTATATGTATATGTATATACATATGTATACATATGTATACATATGTATATACATATACATATACATATGTATATGTATATACATATACATACATAGGTATATGTATATGTATATAGTTAAATATATATTTATATATATACATATACATTTATATATACATATACATATATGTATATATGTATATGCATACATTTAAATATATATTTATATATTACATATATATAAATGATTAAGATATATATTCACATATATGATTAAGAGATTATTATAAGGAATTGGCTCATGTGACTTTGGAGGCTGACAAGTCCCAAGATCTGTAGGATGCTTGGCAAGCTGGAGACCCAGAAGGGCTGATGGTATAGTTTGGTATAAAGGCTAGCAGGCTCAAGAGTCAGGAAGAGCTAATGTTTCTGTTCAAATCCAAGGCAGGGAAGAGACAGTATTCCAGTTAGAGCACCATCAGGCAGGAAGAATTCTCTATTACTGAGGGAGGGTCAGCCTTTTTGTTCTATTTAGGCCTTTACCTATCTGGATGAGGCTTACTCACGTTAAAGAGGACAATTTGCTGTATTCAGTCTGTCTGTTCAAATGTGAATGTCATTCAAAAACATCTAACAGAAACACCAGAAAACATGTTTGACCAATATCTGGGCACCCTGGGGCCCAGTCGAAGTTGACAAAATTAGCCATCACAGGGACATACAAAGATTGTGCACAGTTAGTTGCCCAATGATTTATACAGACAAACACTTTGAGATGTCTGAGGGAGGTGAGATGACTTCAGTCTATGATAGGTGGCCCTGGAAGGCAGGTAGGTGCGAAGACTGACACACCAGGCATGAGAAGACGCCTCAGCATGGAGTGGCTCCCTAGAACCTGGGACAGCAAACATCCCCCCTTTCCAAAAGATAAAGCCCAAGCTCCATAGCCTAGGTATAAAAGTCCTCACAACTGGGGCCAGATCCAGCCGTTTGGGTCTCATTTCTAAGAGTGCTCTCTTTTTGAGCCAGCAGTTAGCAGGCCCTGCTGTGCAGGGGGGGGTGGTGGGGGTGGGGGGGTGGGTGGGTACCGTGATAGATACCACAACCAGAATAGCAGATTCCTGGTCCTGCCCGCACTCCTGGCCTCTCACCCATGTTCGGTCTCCCTGGAACGAACTCTCTCCTGTCCTCCCAAATCCCCTTTCAAGATTCATCTTTATCAAGTAACTCTCTATTAGCACCCTATTTTACTATAAACGCTTCCCCTTCCGAACACGAATACAATTATTTTGCAGGGTATCTGAAAATAGCGGCTGATCAACTATTTTGTCTTGAACTATTATCGAAACGTTTTGTCTTTGACGTTCTTTTAAAACATATTTTACGTTCCTTTCATCTCTCCGACTGGGTTATAAAATATGAGACCATGTTTTCTAGTATCTTAGTATCCTTCATGAATGCTTTCACAATAAGCATGAGACGTTTGCTGCTCACGTCTAGTCTTAGCTCGTGATCATGTATAAAAGGGGCACCTTACCCCTTGTCACAGTGGCTGGTAAACAGACCTGGAGTTGAGACACCTCGCCAAGCCAGCAGGGATTGCTAGGGCAGTATCTTCTCCTAACGAGAAAGACACCTTGCTCAGATGGTCATACCGGGATTCCTAATTTAGCATTCTTGTCTGCAAGAATGAGGAATAGATGAAAGGGAGTGGCTAGCAGGGCATGTTCTCAGAAAGCAAAGCCTAACCGAAGTTCCCTGTGTAGTCGCTTTTAGAAGCCAAAGTTCTTAATTGCGAGAAATATATAAACGAGTTTCCAGAGGGGCTTTAGTGCCTACTAAAAGCCCAAGTATTGACCAGGATGAAGGAAAGGAAGCACAGTATCCTCCTTTTTCATGTACAAGTCAACCACCAAGTAATCCGACACCTTTACAGTTTCACTTAGAGGTCACCAATGATAACTCATTTCCTAATACTGGACACTGGAGCAGAAGCAGATTACCGTGCAAGAATAAACAGCAGTAGTAATAAAGCCAAGTATCAATTTTTCATTTGCAGTCCCATCACTAAACTTTTAACTGAAACTGCATGTGATACATTGTAGATGTCCTTCTACATCAATAAAATTGATTTGAGCAAGTTGAATCAAGACCACAGTTAGAGTGAAATTGGCAACACTAATATGTGTTAATGATAGGTGGGCCATCTAATTTTGAGAAATAGTAATGATTAGAATGCAGCCTTGAACGCTTCTGTTGGACTTATTAGTAAACTTAACCTTACTGCTGGTTTTGGTTAAGGTAACACGTCCGGTAAAAGGAGCTCATTCTGCGGGTTATAAGCTGAATATTTTGTTACCGCCTGGAACCAATCCACTCATTGGATTGTTTTCCCACAAAAACAAGGAGCGACAGCCACACCTTTAACTTGGTTAGCTATATTTTCTCTCCTTAACCACATTCTTCCTGCATTTCATTGGCCAGAGCAAGTCACGTGACTGGTTTGGTGGCCTACCCGGAGGAGGAGGAGCTTCACAAGTTCATGGCCAAGCCTAACATTTGTGGACCGGGGACGTATAATCCTTTCACAGAGAGGGCAAGAACATATTTGCAGTATTTTAAAATCTATCATAAAACATGATTCGATTTTTCTCATCAACTTTTCAAAAGCTCTTCAAGAGAAGACGTTTCTCAAGGCTGAAAATCCTCCGTTGCTTTTATTGTTCTCTGAGACAGCTTTTAAGTTCTTTTCCATTCTCTAAGCATATTTCACTCTGGTTGTATTAGCTGGACTATTAAGCTTCACGACCACAGGGACCGTGTCTGTTTTGTTCCCCATCAGATCCCTGAGGCCTAGCACAGTATCTAGCACCTAGAAGGCATTCAATAAATATTTATTGAATGAACAAAACGGTTTTTTTTTCCAACGTTTTTTATTTATTTTTGGGACAGAGAGAGACAGAGCATGAACGGGGGAGGGGCAGAGAGAGAGGGAGACACAGAATCGGAAACAGGCTCCAGGCTCTGAGCCATCAGCCCAGAGCCTGACGCGGGGCTCGAATTCCTGGACCGCGAGATCGTGACCTGGCTGAAGTCGGACGCTTAACCGACTGCGCCACCCAGGCGCCCCAACAAAACGTTTTTTAAGGCTATAATCTGATCAGTGCACATTGCAATGAAAATATCGCCACCCTTATTGTAGATCTTGTACATCTTGTAATGTAGCTTAGAATCATATGCATATAACCACATGACCCTATGCATTTATTCCGATTTCACTGTTGACTAAAACCTTTTCTGTAGTGGTTGTTTTTAAACGTTACCTCTCTTGTGTATTATTGTATAAGTGGTTTAACAATTTTTTCAATTTTAAGAGCATCTTATAGACAACAAATGGAGAGTGGCTGGAGGGGTTGTGGGT
This sequence comes from Acinonyx jubatus, assembly GCF_027475565.1. NCBI lineage: Eukaryota > Metazoa > Chordata > Mammalia > Carnivora > Felidae > Acinonyx > Acinonyx jubatus. Next base: position 161,272,405 of record NC_069381.1, on the reverse strand, counting down.
GGGGGCATGGGCTAAATGGGCGAGGGGCATTAAGGAGGGATGAGCACTGGGTGTTATATGTAGGGGATGAATCGCCGGATTCCGCTCCTGAAATCGTGATTGTACTGTATGCTAACTCACCTGGATGTAAGTTAAAATAAATAAATACTTTTTTTAATTTTAATTTTTAAATTTTTAATTGAAGTGCAGTTGACATACAACGTGTTAGTTTCAGGTGTGCACCATAGTGATTCGAAACTTCATACGTTATGAAATGCTTACCACCATAAATGAGGTCACCATCTACATTTTGTATATTATTGACTATATTCCCTATGGTGTATTTTTCATCCGCATGACTTATTTATTTTATAACTGGAAGTCTGTACCTTTTTAGTCCTTTCCACCTATTTTGCCCATCCCCTTCAGCAAATACTGGTTTGTTCTCTCTATCCATGAGTCGTCCTATTTTTATCGTTGTTGTTTGTTTATTCATTTAATTTGTTTTTTAGATTCCACGTATGAGGGAAATCACACAGTATTTGTCTTCCTCTGCCTGACTTATCTCACTGAGCGTTATATCCTCTAGGTCCATCCATGTTGAAACAAATGACAAGATCTTGTTCTTTTTTTTTTTTTTTATGTCTGAATAATATTCCGTTGTGTACATAGACTGCATCTTCTTTAGCTGTTTAGTGCACGACTGGTTTTTTGAACCTATACATAGACCTTAGATTTACCTCCACATAGAATGATCATATTTCATTCAGTTCATTACTTCAGGCTGTCAGTATTTTCTGTAATCCTAATTTAGTCACCCAGTAATTTAGTATCATAGCTATCATCTACTAATCATATGTAAATTAGGTGCGTTTACCTTTGATCAAGAAACTGAGAAAAGTAGAGCAGGAAACATCTTCCAAGAAATATTTGGTGGCACACTGTCTGAAATGTCCTTCCAATCTGCCATCAATCTATTCCCGGAAACCTAGCGTTCATGGGGTCGCCCAGAAAGGCAATTCTGCATGATTCCATGATGCCACCGGCGCGTGACTTGAGGCTCCACCACTTACTGGCTATTTAACATGTTGGAACCCTAATTTTCTCTATGTATAATGGACGATGGCAGGATTGGAGAGGGCAAGTTGGATTTATTACACTAATATATGTGAAAGGCTTAGCTCCATATCTGGTTTCTGGCAGGTGCTAGAAACATATTTCCTTTTCTGCTACCTCAGGTATCCATTTGTAGCTCTTTTAGGATTGCCTTTTATCGGGTTCAGATTAGAAGGCAAATCTGCCAAGCCCTTTGATTCAAGTAAAGTCCCTGCACCCGGAATACCCACTCTGGATGTTGAAACATAAATATAACCCCCATTCCCTGAAGTGTCCATTCTCAGGTAGCCAGGAATCTTGGAGGAGTTTCCAAGTCCACATCGGTACAATAGCAAAGGTATATACATAATACTAGGAATGTCTTCAGAAACAGCCTTGGAATTTACCTGGGAAACTAACTTAGAGTTTCCTGAGATAAATATGCAAATTAATTTTAACGATACTCTTGGGCTACATTCTTTTCTTTTTGCTTCTCTTCTCTTCTCTTCTCTTCCCTTCCCTTTCCCTTCCCTTCCATCCCCTCCCCTCCCCTCCCCTCCCCTCCCCTCCCCTCCCCTCCCCTCCCCTCCCCCTTTCTTCTTTTTCTTAACAGACTCTTCTACCTAATTGTATTTTGCTCAGGCACATCCAAATTAGTTTGAGCTGGGTAACAGAGGGAAACACAAGAGGAATTTGTCTCTGAAATTCCACAATCTGGAAAATCCACTTGTAGCTAATGAAGAGGCGCTTAGATGAGAAAAGAGAAGGCTCTGGGGATTTCCAGATGTTTCCCTTCTTTTCTCCTGGTTTCAAATGTCAAGTTCATTTTAACCTGAACTTCTGACACATTTTTATTAATGAAATACCTATATATGTGCTCAGGACTGAACCGGAGTAATAAATTTAGGGTCTACCCATCACTCTTCACTTTAGCTGGATGTGGAAGTGTGCCCAAGTTTTAGTGCATCAGGGACACTGCACTTCACTTTAAGTACCATTTTATTTGTGTTGGGTTACACAGCCATTAGCCTCGTTAAGGTCCTTTGGCTTGGGCTCAAACCCCACAGCTGGGTCCAAGGACTCGGACCCACCCTGGGTTCCAGTGATAAAGGTGCTTTAAACACTTTGACAGAAGGCCCCGGTGTACAGCTTGAGACAAAGGTTGAAGCACTTCTGACTGAAGGGAAAGCAGAGGAAATAAGATGGCCGGGCCTGGGATTACCCGGTACGAGAGCTTTCAGCTTGCAGGGAGTCACGTGGACAGAAAGGAAGCCTAACGTGACTGGCTCTGGGCACCCGAGACAGGGCTGGTTAGAGTGAGGGCAGTGGGCAGCCTGGCCAGGCAAACTCACCCGACCAAGGGGTGTTAATCCAAACTGTCTCCGAGACTCGAGGCCTCGACCTAGGGCTGTTTAGCAGCCATTTCCTGTCGTTTGCTTTGTGCCTCGTTTTAGGGGACTCAGAATTTTCCTTGTCTACATTTTACAATTAAGCCATCGGAGGCAATGGCGGATTCTTCTGTGGATATTGCCATCCCTCTTGAGAGGAAACAAAAACAGTAGGAACGGCTACAGACCATGTCAAAAAGTCTAAATCAGATTACAATGAGGAAACCACTTTATTATATGGCGTATAAACCTTTATTATATGATTTATTATAAGATAGTTGGACTTCATGCATTTGGACTCCAGGATCTCAAAATTTATGAAGATGGAGGCAGAGGCCTTGCTGGTCTGTCTTACATTTAAAAACCGAGAAAGGCTATGGGAAACATAAATAACGGAAGCAGGCTTACATAACAACCTCATTAGGAAGGCATGCTGTTCCCAGTGTTTTTGAAGCAAAAGTTTACTCAAAAAGTTATTAGTATGCTAATTAAAAGACATTATTGTCTATTCATCAGAATAAGTCTGTAAGCATTCCTACTTCCCATAATTTGTAAGCTTCTGTCCTTTACTGGGAGCAGTAGTTTTTATTTTATAGGATATTTCTTTTTAAATATTCCATAATTCAGACCAGGCTCTCCCTCATTACTCCAAATCATTAAATATTTTATCTTACACTAAAGTGTCTGTTGAGGGGTTTATAAACAGACTAGTTTTAAAGATATCTGGGACGTGGCCTTTCGTATTTAATGGGATCCACTTCTGTGCATGGAAATGGACTAAATACATTCAGTACAAAAACTATTGCACAGAATTTAAAAGATTATATTAAGGAAGAGGCAGCCAAAGGGGGAAAAATAAAACAGGATGGGAAGTAACCCATGTCGAATGGTGAAACAAACCTGCTAGAGAATTGGTGAGAAACCATATATTATATAGTGTTTTGGTAATTTAAGAATGTACCGGTGAAAAGGAAATAAAGTACCAGACGAGAATGAGAAGAACAGTGTCCCTACGAGTAGCGTCAGTTGAAGGGAATTTTAGGGGAGAGTAGTTCGTCACATACCCAGCCATTCCTTGAGATATCACATTGCAGATTCCATTTTCATCCTGAGTAATGGAGTGCAGACGAATGTTTTGGATGGTGGCAACGGATTGAGAGGATTATAAGTGGGGCTATTGAAAATCTCAGTGCAGAGGAGACACATTTGTGCAGCTCCCATTCTGGAGATCAGAAAAAAGTAAAGATGACTTCATACCCAAATGCTTAAGTCAGTGCAAAGTGTTGGATAGGCTGATAGACGTCAAAGCCTTTTCTTCCTCCCTGGGTGAATGGTGAACCACATGTGATAAAATCAGGACCAGATGGCTCTAAAACAAATGCCTCCATTCCTCTGGAATAGGTGTACGTGTGTGTGTGTGTGTGTGTGTGCGCGCATGTGTGTACATTCATATATATGAATATATATCCCTGGCTGTGGCATAGTACAGAGGGAAGAACCATCATTTTAATTTTTTATTATATAAGATTTTAAACATACACAAACAGGATAATAAAATGAACGCTCACGTACCGATTACTCAGCTTCAACCACTATTATTATTCTGCTCTTTTGCTTCATTCATGTCTACCTCCACTCACCCCCCTGTCCTCCACTCAATAATTTTTAAGTTTTTTGAGATGAAATTTACATACATCAAAATGTCTTAACTGGATACTTTTGACAAATGGATATACCTGTGTAACCTGCATTATCATTTCATTCTAAGGCTCAGAGTTTTCCAAAGGGGTCTAAACAAGACTGAATTACTTGCAACTCATTTTAATGTAAGAATGGCCCCTCCAATGCCAATGGCCTAGATTACGTGATCACTTTAGTATTAGATATGCTGATGGGATGGCAGGGTAAGGAGGGGTCTATCTATCTATCTATCTATCTGTCTACCATCTGTCTGTCTATCTATCTATCTAGATATCTTAAAAACATCTGAGGAGTAGAAATGAAAAGAAACACACCCTCAAGTAAAGAAGTTAGAATGGTCTATGAAAGAGGATAGGCAAGCCACACAAGAGAGAAGAGATTCATAACTTCCGGGACTCCGTGAGAAAAAAGAAGAGACTTCCTACCTCTCAACTTTTTTTTCAGTGTTTATTTACTTATTTTGAGAGAGAGAGACGAAAGCACGAGCAGGGGAGGGGTAGAGAGAGAACAGCGAGAGCGAGAATCCCAAACAAGCCCTGCGCTGCCAGTGCAGAGCCCAATGTGAACTTTGAACTCACGAACCGTGAGATCATGACCTGAGCCAAAGCCAGACGCTTAACCAACTGAGCCACCTTGGTGCCCTGTATCTCTCAGCTTTTAAATGACAGTTAAAGGAATCCCCAAAACAGGGCCAAAGAGATTACTGTGATCATCAGTGTTTTAAAACTCCTCCCAAGCCTATTGAAAAGACTGAGAATGAAGATTTGCTAACGATGACACAGAGCCCTCAGTGCATGTCTCTCCTCCATCCTACACCCCCAGCTCCTTCGTCATGGGGACTCTGCTTATTCTAAGTCTGGCTTCGTGACCTGGTCACGTTGTTGATCATTACTAATATTTTTATTACCGCTTGAATCTCAGTTTTAGGGGAAGATAGGGACTAGCAGAGGCACAATGCAGCAGAAGGCCATATGCGTTCTCCCTGTGCCACTTCTCACAGTTTCTTCCTGCACCAATTCCATTTTAAGGCAGTTGTCTAACCTGTAAGACCTACTGCTTTTTACTACACAGTGCAGCTGGAGCAGACTCCCGGAGGGAATGCGTCCATATTCTGCATCGTTTCCTGGTGAATTCCACCACCTGGGTTTTTTTTTTTTTTTCTCTGGATCCCACCTACATTTGGCAGGTGGTTTCTTCGTCCTGGCTCCATGTCTGTTCTGGTGATTGGACCTCAGTGCTGAGGCTTGGAACGTGACTCAGAAATCTATTCCAGATGGCCCCTCATCTGCTAATCTCTAGCTCTTCTCACTCCCGTTTGGTTCTGGATTGGTGGTACGGACCACAATCCAGATTCAGTGATAGCTTTTCGCTTGATGGTTGGCCAGGGCAAGAAGGTGTGAGCAAATGATTGAATTAGGATAGCAGGTCTAAGGACAGGAGACAAGATCATTTTTAGGTCGACAGAAAAATTTTAGAGTGTTTTTTAAAAGGCATCTGGTTCACATGGCTATCGGTCTCCCAAAAAGGAACACGGTGTGGCAAAATGTTAATATACCCCCTGTTTTCTTTTTTTTTATCCACGATATGTAAACCATGTCAAATTCAAAGACTCTATTCTGTTTTACTCAAGGTGGTGCCTTGCTTTGTAGCTAAGAGGAAGTGAGTTTTAATATCTTTGTGTGGGCTAAAGAACCAATATTGATCAACGAGGTGTTATTTTTTCTTCCATTCTTTTTTACAAGCTCAGACATTTGGTTAAGAATATTGGTTTTGCCCCATAGATCTAATCATAACATTAAGCAGCATCTTGGAGGCTGGCCACAATGAGTAGGCGTGTATGTAGGACTTTCGTTTTCTTCAATAAACTCTCGCTTTAACAATTTAAATTTTAAAAATTTACCTAGAGAATATAGGTGTGTGCATACATCACGTGTAACACACAAGTGCATAATTATTCTTAGAAAAATGAGTTTCTTTATTTCTGTATTCTTTCACAAAGTTCCAAGAATTGCGAGGATATGGTAAATCAGTGTTTACCCATATACTTTTGCATTTTGGTCTTTGGTCCGCTTCTTCTTCTCACCGTATCCAGTCCTTGACTTTCTGAATAAGAAAACCCAACACTTCTTAGTCTGCAGCCGCATAGAAACTCCTCCAGTTCCCTTGTCCATTCTAAAGAAAAATCTGGCATGTTTCTTTTGTTCTATTATTTTTTGTTCTTCTCACTGAGGGTTTCGTTTCTGCTTGATCCACCGTTCCTGTTCCCGCTACTTCAAAAGTACAGTCAGTGTTTTGCTGAAGTTGTAATACATCTCTTTTACCACTCAAGTGATAGTTATATTTTCACACTGCTTTTATATAGTTTATACGGCTGAAATGTTCCTCTTTTTCTCTCCCATAGGGATTGATTTTTGTGGTTCTTAAACTTCTTTAGTCTTCATATCTCTGTCCCCTTCCTTAAAACAATCTGGGGGCGCCAGGGTGGCCTAGTTGGTTAAGCATCTGACTCTTGATCTCAGCTCAGGTCATGATCTCACAGTTCATGAGTTTGAGCCGCACATCAGACTCTTCGCTGGCGGTACGGAGCCTGCTTGGGATTCTGTCTCTCCCTCTCTCTGCCCCTCCCCCGCTTGTGCTCTGTCTCTCAAAATACATAAATAAACTTAAAAAAATTTTTTAGAGTTCTATAAAGAAGTCAAACCGCCAAGTTGGGTGTACTTTATAGAACTATACGGTACAGAAGTACTTTTGAATTGTGTATGAAATCTGTGCCCAGATTTTTTTTTTTTAAAGTAATAAATTTGCCACCATATGCCTTTAAGGACCTGCTTTGTTTATTCCTTCTTGCAGCTGAGGACCATTGCTGCTTTAGTTTGGGATCCATGGGAACAAATGAGACTTTGAGCGTAAAACTGTACGTCATTTGGAACTGAGCTGCTTTCATACACTTCAGATGCAAAAATACAAAATTATGAAAGCCTGACGTTGGCGTCATTGCTGGAGGTAAGGACTGCTGAGCTAGCTGAAGGCTGACGCCAAATACCCCGTGACTAAACGAATCCCCTCATTTATTGCGACCTGGATTTCTTTGTTTCTCCTGGTCACTAAAGCCATTTTCATCATGTGCAGTGATATTTGTAACCCGTATATTCGCATGTTAAATCCAAATGTATCTCGGTTACTGTTAACAGCAGACTAAAGTAAACATGCACGGGTGGCGTTAAAATAAGCTTCGGGATCCAAATGTTTGCCCGACAGGCGCAAAACGTGTAATCGCTCTGTTTCTAGTTTCGCAGTATCTGTGCAAGTAAGCGTGTGCAAAACCACGATCAAAGTCTTGAACCTCTCCTTCTTGGGAGGAATTTTTCTCGAAAACATCCTGTAGATTTGGTTAGCAAGAAGAATCTCTAGCCCCGACCGCATTATATTCAGAAAAAGCTGTTTTCCTCCTGCAAGACTCCTCACTGTTTCTGGAAGAAAATTAGGGGCCACTTGAGAGAATGCTGATGTCCTGCCTCTGGAAATAGGTCTTCCTGTCCTCAAGAGCACCTTGCTGTCCAGGATGCCCTCAGGGCTGGGAGGGTACAGGGAAAAGTCCAGTTTCTCTCATGCATGGATCATGAAGACAGCCCTTTTTTTTAAAGATTTAAAAAAAATTTTTTTTCAATGTTTATTTATTTTTGAGACAGAGAGACAGAGCATGAACGGGGGAGGGTCAGAGACAGAGGGAGACACAGAATCTGAAACAGGCTCCAGGCTCTGAGCTGTCAGCACAGAGCCCGACGTGGGGCTCGAACTCACAGACCGTGAGATCATGACCTGAGCCGAAGTCGGACGCTTAACCGACTGAGCCAACCCAGGCGCCCCAAAAAGATTTTAAAAAATATTTATCTATTTTTGAAACCGAGAGACAGAGTGCAAGCTGGGGAGGGGCAGAGAGAAAGAGGGAGACACAGAATCCGAAGCAGGTTCCAGGCTCTGAGCTGTCAGCACAGAGCCCAATGCCGGGCTCGAACTCACAAACGGTGAGATCGTGACCTGAGCCGAAGTTGGATGCTTAACCAACTGAGCCGCCCAGGCACCCCTGAGACAGCCCTCCTAAGAGACCTGCATTTACTGAAGAGTTGACGGCTGCCTCATCTTATGTTAAAAAATCCGTCCTTTTAAAGGAAGCCAGGAATGCTTTCTTTAGCACCAAGTCCACTGGTTATTTTCCTTCTGAATAAAGAAGCTGGAGGACACCGGGGAAAGAGCGCCGCTCTGTTTTTCTCTTCTTTAAATACCGTACCCGGTGGAACTTGTTCGAAACACAACGTACCCTGAGCACGTTCACCCTCCGATGCCACCGGCTTCGAGGTCAGGTTGAGCTGCGTTTATCAGCTCCAGAAAAGCGATTCGGGTGAGTCAAAGGCGCCAGTCTCAACCGCTGTGCTCTCCTGCTGCCTTTGTGGAGTCGGTAGGTGCTGTAAAATCCAAGCGGCGGCCCCCGGGGGCTGCTGGAGGCTGGCACCTCCCTTTCCTTCGGCCCCATTTCCCATTAGAAGGATGGGCCCAGCATGGAACGGCTTTATGGCGCATGAGGTGTTTGTTTGCTTTCATTCATGTTTCATTAACCTCTCCAAGTGGTGTCCAGCATCTTTCCCTACATTTTGTGCCGTTTGTTCCTACTGCCGGAGGTATAAACTTGATACGGACTTTGAATGTTTATGGGCCTGGGCCGCCCAGGACTACAGTGTTCCAAACCCCTCCCTGGCCCGCTTCCAGACGTCTGCTTTATAACCCTCACAATGATAGGAAACGAGCTCCTAGAACACCAAACCCTTCATGTCAGACAACCGTACCTGGTCTTTTGCTGGCTTTTGTTTTTCCATTACAGTGGATACCAGTGGATGGTGGGTCTTGTCGGGTGGTGGTGGGGGGGGGGGGCGGAGGACAGAAAATCCCTTGTGATTGACCGAGTCCCACGTGGGGTCACTCGGGTCAGACCTGACATACGATCAGGTGAAAATTCAGCTCCAGAAACTTGGAGAAGACCTCAACTCCGGAAACCATTTTTAAAGAAAATTAAACTTTCTAAATGGTTTAACCACATGTTTTTAATACTTGTTAAATGTCTTTTCTTTCTGGAAAAGACATGCTTTGAGAAAATGAAGAAAAAGATAAATATTTGGCAAAACAATCTTTTCTACAAATGCCCCTGGGTAAAAGCAAATGAAAGTCGTACTCACGACCAGGTTGGGCTCTGTTCTACACCTGCATTTTGTTTTTCTTTCTTCTCTCTTTATTGTGTATATAACGGTTTGCTTCATAGGATTTCTTAAATATTTAACAGCACGTAACCGTGGGGGTTGGGTGATGTTATGCTGTGTTTTATTGCAGTAGCTTAATGTGTATTTGTATTTTGTGGTGGTGTTTTAACCCACGTGGAGGGCTCCCTTCCATACTGAGACCCGAGTGCATCTCCTGGGGAGGACCTTAAGTCCCTTAGTTCAGAGAGCCAAGCTATGGCAGGGCTAACATACGGACCCTTATGTGTCCCACTTCAATTGTTACCCTTAGGGAGTGCTCCCTTTGGCTTACTGGGGAAAGGAAACCTATTGCTTTGTCACTCGTTTTAGAAAGTTTGATTTGTCTGGGGGAGGGTGATAGAGATAGGGGAATGGCCTGCAGTAGGCCAGGTGCAAAGACAGTTGATTATTCGCAACAGGGAAATTGTCACCGACTGAGCGAGAGTCACCGAGCAGCCAGCTGGGCTTGAGAAGGACTTTGCCGCTTTCGGTGTGTGTGCAGATACGTGTTGGGGTGGTGACAGGGGGCAGAGGGTGGAATGCTAAGGACCTCGAATTGGCCCAGGGAACTAAAAGATCTCTAGAGAGATGGTTTGTTCAAAGGCGAGTTGGCGTTCGGACACGGGTTCTTCTTTCTGCAAGATGAGTGACGGCAGTGGTGGGGCTAGAGGTGTGTGTGGAGAGGAAATTGGTTGGGCGGGGACGCTCATCCTTCCAGGTAGAAGAGCCAGGTATGCGGTGGGGGTGCCGGGCAGAACTCTCTGTAGCCTTTTACCAAAGTGTCGAGCGGCAGTACGTAAACCTCTTTAGGCTGTGGACCCACTGAGAACGCGATGACTGCTTGCTATGGAACCTTACTCTGGAACAGGGTTTCTTATCCTTGAACTGGTAACATTTGGGGGCAAGAAAAATCTTTATTATGGTGTTTTTCTGTGCACGATAGGACGTTTAGCAGCATGGCTGGCTTATGCCCACTAGAAGCCAGTGACCACCGTTTTCTCCCCTGCCCAGTTGTGACTGTCTCCAGACATTGCCAAGCATCCCCGGCAGTGGGTGGGGTGGGGGGAGGGGGACGGTAAAAGCAAGCCTGGTCTGAGGACCCCAACTCTGGAAATATACAGGTACATCCAAAGTTTCCAAAGGGTGGGGTGTGCTTGAAGCCTATTCATGGTTCTCCCGAGGGTTAATATAATATTAAAATATCTCTAGGACCTTCTCTTCTGACTTTTCAGAGAAGCTCAATCTCTATTGCCTTAGAATCATGGATCTAAGAGCCACCACGGGCCCACTTACTCTACCAACTTTGTGAAAGGTATGGAGAACTTTTATCCGTTAACAAGGATGGGGGGGGCAATTAAGGTTCATAAAATTTTAATTACCCATCTCTGGTCACACGAAAATGATTTGCCTACGATGTCAGGAGGTACAAGAATCCAGATTCCATGTTTCCTGGGACAGATATTTCTTTGTTTAATGGTTCTAGGCCACCAGCCTGTGAAATTTGAGTGAAGCCACCATGACTGATGAATGCATCATTACATTGCACGGCCTCTTTCTTCTATCTTTCTCTTCCCTCATACAGTCTTGAGGAGCAGTCATCTTATCCCTGTTTGGAAAACTACTTTAGTCTTCAGGCATCTCAGACATATTTTAGAGTGCCTTCTTACCATTCCACTTTCTCAGAGAATGGTCTCTGCCAGGTGAGCAGTGGGCCGGATGTCCCTGCTTTTCACTCTACCCACAAGTGTGAACGCTGACCTGGGAAGAAAGGGCCTATCTCTAAGTAAATTGATGACCCGTAACTTGTAGCCTGAATCAAAAGGATAAGCCAGACCAATTGACATCCCTCCCTGGGAATTTGAACTTAGTGACACAGAGGAAAGTGACCTGTTGGTGGCGACTAAGAGAGAGGAGTTGTAGTTGAGAATCTCTTGCCACGGAGCCCTCCAGGGCTTCTTGGAATCCAAGGTCGGTCTCCAGACTCAACCTCAGGAAGGATCAGTATCATTAGAGTTCCTGCACTCAGTGTAACTAGAAAGATTCCCTCATTGAGCCCTTTAATAAATATGCATTACACTCAACCTAGGGGGCCCTCAGATGCGGCTGCCTTTCTACTGGATATTGTCCGCACACAGGCGAATAGGATTTTGAATGAATTATAAGGACTGTCCTATTTGAGGTATTTTAAGGTAGCATTTCCCACAGAATAGCAGGCGTTGTTGCCGGTGTATCATCCGTAGGATTTTTCTATGTGAACAGGGACCTCCAGGTCTGTTCATGATGATTAGGGTGGATGTCAGCTATAGATTTGGGACATGCTGGCCAGTAATAGCCTTACTATGGGAAGTCAGATGTGGCCAAAGGACAGATGTGTGTATGTCTCTTCAGGCGTGGGTGTTCTAGGGCCATTTAGTGTCTTTTTGGCCGAGTTTACAATACTCGTGACCCAGTGAGGAAACTGAATTGACCACCAGAGTGAATGCATATGCTCATGTTTTGTGCTGTGGGGCTATTGCCTGAAAATAGTGTTTTATTCACCCGGACGGTGGCTGTCTTCCCTTCAAAACCCTGGATACTATTTAGCAGTGCACCGTAACGGTGGTCGTACGGCCTCTAGGTTGGGAGGCATATTGAAGACATGTGGGGGGGCAATTTTGATGGAGACGTGATTGAAGAACACTGCTGTCATTTACGATCAGGGGCCAGGGATGCTAGATATTGAAGATTTGTGCCATGACCCACACAAATTTTGCATTCTCCCAAGATCTATGTGTAATGATCTGAACTTCAGACCTACTTCCATTTAACTTAAAAGCACCAAGCAGTCGGGCTAGGTTTCAGCGGTCACTGAAACTTCTAGGAACACGACCACCATTTACAGAGGAGGGGATTGTCCTTTTTGTCAGGAAATTTACCAAGAATGTTTCATTTCAGAAAATCGTATCGACTGATGATACCAGTAAGAGCTGCCAGTTTGAGTTGCCGTGATACAGTTTGTGTTAGTCTGTCCTGGAGTGGTGACATTCATGATCATTCTGTGTATACATACATACATATCTGTTTGTGGCTATAGTGGAAGGACCCCAGTCTCCGTTTAGGTCTCCAGCTGTCCTAACTATCCTGGATCATGAAGGAGCACTGAGGTTTTCATCAAAGAGTGATAGTTTGTAGTGAGATGTTATCACCTTTATCTACGTGGTCCACTGTGAGTTTACGTTTCCCTCTAGGGAATGCGGATATTCGTACACTTCTTTACATGGAGCCAGACCTTCATCTTCAACCACGTGAGAGAGCCAAGCAGGATATTCTTCTGCTGAAGAAGAACAAGAGTCTCTCTAACTCAATAAGAGAAAGCTTCTCTTCTCTTGGCTCTTTCTCCTTTGCTCCATGCTGGGCATGTTCATCCATCTCCCTATTTTCCAGTAGCTTGATTTTTCCATGTCTAAGCAGATGATCTGCCCCTGTGAAGTAGCAAGATTATGAGGACCAGGTCTCCACAACTGTCCTCTAGGTTATTTTTCCCATTTAGAGTTGTTTCAATTTACGATTATCATCCCCATTGGTCTCAGAGGAGTAGAAGTTCTTGGACTTCAGAGATCGAAGACCTCTACATTTTCCATGGATGCCATTAACCCTTGCTGCATATAAGATTTCTTCTGACTCCTTTCTTGGCGGCATTAAGTTCTATTCCCGGATCTATTATCCGCTGTGATTAACAAGAAGAAAGGTTCAAATAAGATTACCTTTAAATGACAGTTGAAATGACCTTTCATTTCTTAGCTATTTCTCTAGGAAAAATACAACCCCCCCCCCCCACTTTACCGAGTACTTACTATGTATCAGGCACAATTCTGAGTTCCTTCTGTGGATTGTCTCATTTAACCCTCATACACAACTGTGAGAGGTCGATGCCGTTATTAAAAAAAAAATTTAATGCTTACTTATTTTTGAGAGAGAGGGAGATGCAGAATCTGAAGCAGGCTCCAGGCTCCGCACTGTCAGCGCAGAGCCGGACTCGGGCCCAAACTCACAAGATCATGACCTGAGCCAAAGTCAGACGCTTAACCGACTAAGCCACCCAGGTGCCCCGAGGTAGATGCTATTATTATCCCCATTTCGTAGATAAGGAATCTTGGAAGGGGCAAATAACTTGCCTAAGATTTCACAATTAATAAGTGTCCTTCTCTGTCCATCAAATGCAAGTCATTTAATACCCTAAATAGAAAGCATCCCAGAAAAATATAAATTGAGAAAGTATGAGAGTATAAGACTAAATCCATCACCAAGATATTCCATCAGAGTTTTGTGGTTGCAGTAGGCCTAGCTTTTCCCTAACTATTGGCTCTCAATCACATTCTCATTACTCATATCTAAACTATATATAGCAAACCCATGTCATCAAGAGAAGAATGACTCTCACGGTTGTCGCTAACAGATTTCAGTGTATGTCTCTTTCTACTTTGGCTGCTGTCCTACTTAATTGGCAAGTTATTCCTCATCAGAGAACCGGAAAGAATAAAACTGAAAAGCAAGTTACTTAGTTCCTCTGAACCTAGATACCTATTCACAAACGCGTGACCCTCGTTTTCCTCATATTTATGGCCTGGAGCACAGAAGTGTGGATGACTGTGGTTTGTACTAGCAAGGCCAGTGCCATGCTTTTAAATTCTTTCACGTAAGTTATCTTTTCTCTATGCTTTACCACCGATGATGCCCTTAATCTTGGTCCTCAACTGTTGATTTTCAGAAGGCCCCGGGGAGAAGATGAATCCACCGTTTCTACTGAAAAACATACCTAAATGTTGGACACCGAGTAGATAAGCCGCATGTTGTCGGTTGGCACTCAGCCCCTCACAGACTTTCTACGATCTCGTATTTCCGGGACCAGAAACCTAGTCCCTATATTACTCTGACACCCTTGCCAGCTGGATTCTGTTGGGTTCTACCAACGAGAGGCACTCTGGTGGGATGAGAAGTTCAGACGGTTCGACTTCAGGCAGCGATGTTGGTGGGAACGTGGGCGCGTGGTGTCTGCCCAGCAGCAGCACGTGTGGCCTGTGTGACTCAAGGCTCTGAATGACGTAGCTTTTCCCTTTCCCTTCTCCGGCCCTGACATTTCCTTATAGTTACTTATCCACGGGGAACCTTTTGCCTTTTCTTATTTGCACCTCTAGCCCTTCCAATATTTCGTAATCAGTGTTGGGGTATCAAGTCGCCACCTCCCCTCCCATTTGAAATGAAGCGGTTTCTATTTTCTGGCCCAGACGTTGGCTTGAAAACGGATAGGGGGAAATTTCTTAGAGCCAATAGCATCGTTGTCACAGATAAAAGATAAATTTGATCTGCTGGCTGATTTTATTTATTGTAACATGAAAAGAAATTAAAGATAGTTTATATAGAGTAAACGGCAAGCGGGCATACCTAAAGCATCTCTCTAGCCCTAGTGGATTATATCCAAAGAACAAAAAGGATTGCCATAAAACAAACAAGCGAGCCAACGATCAAAAGGAGAAAAGCATCTTAAACTGTTTTTACTTATGTAGCTAGAAGTGTCGGTATTGTTTTCTGAGTTTCTTCTAGAGCAGTGTATGTAAAGCAAATAAATAGTTATGTTGATGTCACGGTGCATGAAGTTTTTCAGAATGGAAAAAAAGCGATCCGTGAGGTTACGGTAAAAATTCTGTGGTCTTTGGGGCGCCTGGGTGGCGCAGTCAGTTAAGCGCCCGACTTCAGCCAGGTCACGATCTCGCGGTCCGGGAGTTCGAGCCCCGCGTCGGGCTCTGGGCTGACGGCTCGGAGCCTGGAGCCTGTTTCCGATTCTGTGTCTCCCTCTCTCTCTGCCCCTCCCCCGTTCATGCTGTCTCTCTCTGTCCCAAAAATAAATAAACGTTGAAAAAAAAAAAAAAAAAAAAATTCTGTGGTCTTTGGGTGCCTGGGCGGCTCAGTCAGTTGAGCATCTGATTCTTGATTTCAGCTCAGGTCATGATCCCAGGGCTGTGGGATTGAGACCTGCATTGGGCTCTTTGCTGAGCAGGGAGCCTGCTTAAGATTCTCTCTCCCTCTGCTCCTCTCCCCAACTCACGTTCTCTCTCTCTCTCTCTAAAATAAATTAAAAAATAAATAAATAAAATGCAACTCTGTGGTTTTGAATTGCCATTGGAATTAGCATTCTAAACTCTTGAAGCATCTTGTCTTTAAAATTTTTTTTAATGTTTATTTATTTTTGAAAGAGACAGAGACAGAGTGTGGGCGGGGCAGGGGCAGAGAGAAAGAGAGACAGAATCTGGAGCAGGCTCCAGGCTCTGAGTAAGCTGTCAGCACAGAGCCTGATGCAGGGCTCGAACTCACAAACCGGTGAGATCAAGACCCGAGCCAAAGTTGAACGCTTAACCAACTGAGCCACCCAGGCGCCCCCCCCTTTTTTTAATTTTCTTAAAAAATGTTTATTTATTTTTGAGTGAGACAGAGATAGAGTGTGAGCTGGGCAGGGGCAGAGAGAAAGACAGTTAAAAAAACATTTTTTTTAATGTTTATTTATTTTTGAGAGAGACAGAGACAGGTATCTTTAATAATATACTTCCTATCTCTGTCCCCCCAGAAGGACTAAGAGCAATGACCAATCCATGAGCAATGAGCACCTTCCATGCCCAGATTGCCATTTCTAAATATCATTTCCCAATTTAAAGAATCAGGGTTTTTTGGAAAAATAAGTGATTCTAGGCCTGGGGCAGGAAATGTACAAGATGATTCTAAAACATCTTGCCATGTCATGAAGCAAGGAAGCTATCAAAGACCAATGGTGTTGTGTCAAAAAAAACCCTCAGGTGCCAAGTTGAAGAAGTTCCCATTGGCTAATTGTGGGTCAATTTGCACATCAGTAAGAGTAATAACTATAATGGATTAAAGCACATAAAATATGCTGTAATACATGAGATTGTAATAATAATTTAAAAATAGGAAACATTATTGGCCATCTTTGGAGGATGCCAAAGAGTCAACTCGTATCATGGCTAAATAATTCTTTTATTCTGGCCTTCTTATATGACTTGTGTTGCACAGTAATCAAATAATTGATTAGAGGAAATTCTTCTTTATAAAAGGACCAGATTACAAAAGAAGGAAGGATAGAATTAGAATATCAGCTTGCTGTAATCCCTAATAAATTAATGGACTTAGGCAATACACATCGATGATGACAACATTACAAAAAGAGAGTGAACCAGATAAAATATTAAAATACACACGACCATCTTTAACACACTCTTAGTTTAAAAAAATTGAACCTAAGTCTAACAAATCCACTAGAACTAACTGCCAAATTACAGAGAACAGAGGAAAATGTTAAACAACATCATGGAATGAAATCAGCAAAACCTAGACTGTGGGTTTTGACACATGATACATAATGTGGATTTGGACATGCATAAATTTTAAGAACAGGAAACAAGTAATGGAGGGGAGCCTGTAAGTTAAAAGGGACTTGGGAAATGTCAAATAACTGCAATGTAGAGTCTTATTTGGATACCGATGCGAGCAAAATCATACGACAATTGGAGAAATTTAAACACTGCATAATATATAAAAATTATTAATTTTCTTTTGGTTCAGTAATAATTGTGTGGCCATGTTTTATTTGTTTTTACTTTTTTTTAATGTTTGTTTATTTTTGAGAGAGACCACGAGTGGGGGAGGAGCAGAGACAGAGAGAGAGAGAGGGAGACAGAGAATCTGAAACAGGCTCCAGGCTCTGAGCTGTCAGCACAGAGCCAGATGCGGGGCTCAGACCCAGGAAGCGCTAGACATGACGTGAACCGAAGTTGGATGCTTAACTGACTGAGCCACCCAGGCACCCCTTGTGGTCATGTTGTAAAAGAGTCTTTATCTCTCACAGATATTGAAGTATCTGTGGGGAAACGATACCTGGAATTTGCTTCAAAATAATCCAGGGAAGGGAGAATGATAAAGATACATACAAATCAGGGGCGTCTGGGTGGCTCAGTCGGTTAGGCATCTGACTTCAGCTCAGGCCATGATCTTGCTGTCCGTGAGTTCGAGCCCTGCGCCGGGCTCTGTGCTGATAGCTCAGAGCCTGGAGCCTGCTTCGGATTCTGTCTCCCTCTTTCTCTGCCCCTCCCCCATTCACTCTCTGTCTCTCAAAAATGAATAAATGTTAAAAGAATTTTTTAAAAAGATACATACAAGTCAAAACTGGCACGAGTTGATAATTGTTGAAACTGGATGATAGGTCCATGGGGGCTTATGATATTCCCTCTCTAAGTTTGTATATATTAGAAATTTTCTATAATGAATAAGTGAAAAATATCTGGAGAGGTGTAGGTAGATCTTAGTTTTCTGATTTCGGGAAATTTAATGAATTCGGCCGTCAGTGATTGCTGTCTACTGAGTTCCTTGGATATTTCCGGGTATGGGGTCTACACCAGAAATTAAATACATTTTGGAACCAACTTGGTGCGCTACAGCTTGAAAGATATGGACAGCTAGTAGCCTCAAAAGGAGTGTGTTTACAATTGCTGTTTTAAAAAGTTACAACAAATTAAGTGGCTTAAAACAATATACATTCATTTTATCTTAAAGTTCTGGAGGTCAGGAGTCCAAAATGAGTTTCACTGAGCTCACATTGGGTGTCAGCAGGCTAGTGTTCTTTCTGAAAGCTCCAGTGAGGAATCTGTTCTTTGCTGTTTCTGTCTCCCAGAGGCTGCCTCCGTTTCTTGGGCCCATGTCTGTATCACTCTGATCTCTGCTTCTGTTCTCACATTGCTCCTCTGACTCTGCTCTTTTCTCTCTCCCTTACAAGAACCCTTGTGATTACATTGGTCTCACCTGGAGAATTCAAGGTAGTCTCATCATCTCAAAATCTTCCGCTTAATCGCATCTGCAAAGACTTTTTTCTTTTTTCTTTTTGCCATCTAAGGTGACATTTAAAAGTTCTGGGAATTAGGATGTGGATATCTTTGGAGAGCCATGATTTTGCCTGCCACAAAGAGAGCTAAAGAAGTTGGAAGACAAGATTAATAAGGGAAAGTATACCAGTCAAGATTCAGCCAGGTTATAGGAACCATTCTAATATTTTAAACAGAGGACATTTAATACAGAGAATTTGTTACACGAGGGAAGGCAGTTCTGACAAGTTAAAGGATGGAGAAGTACCCCAGAGTTTAGCAATAGCAGAAACTACTATCATTTTTTTATAGGTCTTTTTTTTAATTTAATTTTTTAAAAACTTACATCCAAATTACTTAGCATATAGTGCAACAATGATATCAGGAGTAGATTCCTTAATGTCCCTTACCCGTTTAGCCCACCCCCCCACACCCCCTCCAGTAACCCTCAGTTTGTTCTCCATATTTATGAGTCTCTTATGTCTTTGTCCCCCTCCCTGTTTTTATATTATTTTTGTTTCCCTTCCCTTATGTTCATCTGTTTTGTCTCTTAAAGTCCTCATGAGTGAAGTCATATGATATTTGTCTTTCTCTGACTAATTTCACTTAGCATAATACCCTCCAGTTCCATTCACGTAGTTGCAAATGGCAAGATTTCATTCTTTTTGCCGAGTAATACTCCATTGTATATATATGCCACATCTTCTTTATCCATTCATCCATCGATGCACATTTGGGCTCTTTCCATACTTTGGCTATTGTTTATAGTGCTGCTGTAGACATTGGGGTTCATGTGTCCCTTCGAAACAGTACACCTATATCCCTTGGATAAATGCCTAGTAGTGCAATTGCTGGGTCGTAGGGTAGTTCTATTTTTAGTTTTTTGAGGAACCTCCATACTGTTTCCCAGAGTGGCTGCACCAGGTTGCATTCCCACCAACAGCGCAAAAGAGATGCTCTTTCTCTGCATCCTCGCCAACATCTGTTGTTGCCTGAGTTGTTAATGTTAGCCATTCTGACAGGTGTGAGGTGGTATCTCATTGTGGTTTTGGTTTGTACTTCCCTGATGATGAGTGATGTTGAGCATTTTTTCATGCATTGGTTGGCCATCTGGATGTCTTCTTTGGAGAAGTGTCTATTCATGTCTTTTGCCCATTTCTTCACTGGATTATTTGTTTTTTGGGTGTTGGGTTTGATAAGTTCTGTATAGATTTTGGGTACTAACCCTTTATCTGATAGGTCATTTGCAAATATCTTCTCCCATTCTGTAGGTTGCCTTTTAGTTTTGCTGATTGTTACCTTCGCTGTGCAGAAGCTTTTTATTTTGATGAGGCCCCCAGTAGTTCATTTTTTGCTTTTGTTTCCCTTGCCTCTGGAGACGTGTTGAGTGAGAAGTTGCTGCGGCCAAGATCAAAGAGGTTTTTGCCTGCTTTCTCCTCGAGGATTTTGATGACTTCCTGTCTTACATTGAGGTCTTTCATCCAATTTGAGTTTGTTTTTGTGTATGGTGTAAGAAAGTGGTCCAGGTTCATTCTTCTGCATGTCACTGTCCAGTTTTCCCAGTACCACTTGCTGAAGAGACTGTCTTTATCCCATTGGATATTCTTTCCTGCTTATCAAAGATTAGTCGGCCATGTGTTTGTGGGTCTATTTCTGGGTTCTCTATTCTTTTCCATTGATCTGAGTGTCTGTTCTCGTGCCAGTACCATACCGTCTTGATGATTACAGCTTTGTAGTATAGCTTGAAGTCTGGGATTGTGATGCCTCCTGCTTTGGTTTTCTTTTTCAAGATTGCTTTGGCTATTCAGGGGTCTTTTCTGGTTGCAGAAAAATTTTAGGATTATTTGTTCTAGCTCTGAAGAATGCTGGTGTTATTTTGATAGGGATTGCATTGAATACGTAGATTGCTTTGGGTAGTATCGACATTTTAACAATATTTGTTCTTCTTATCCAGGAGCATGGAATCTTTTTCCATTTTTTGGTATCTTCTTCAATGTCTTTCATAAGCTTTCTTTAGTTTTCAGCATATAGATTTTTCACCTCCTTGGTTAGATTTATTCCTAGGTATTTTATGGTTTTTGGTACAATTATAAATGGGATTGATTCCTTGATTTCTCTTTCTGTTGCTGCATTGTTGGTGTATAGGAATGCAACTGATTTCTGTGCATTGATTTTATATCCTGCAACTTTGCTGAATTCATGAATAAGTTCTAGCAGTTTTTTTGTGGAATCTTTAGGGTTTTACAGAGTATCATGTCGTTTGCTCTTCACAAAAGAGTGAAAGTTTGACCTCCTCCTGGCCTATTTGGATGCCTTTTATTTCTTTGTGTTGTCTGATTGCAGAGGCTAAGACTTCCAATACTATGTCGAATAACAGTGGTGAGAGTGGACATCCCTGTCTTGTTCCTGACCTTAGGGGGAAAGCTCTCAGTTTTTCCCCATTGAGGATGATATTAGCGTTGGGTCGTTCATATATGGCTTTTATGATCTCGAGGTATGCTCCTTCTATCCCTACTTCATTGAGGGTTTTTTATCAAGAAACGATGCTGTATTTTGTCAAATGCTTTCTCTGCATCTATTGAGAGGATCATGTGGTTCTTGTCCTTTCTTTTATTGATGTGATGAATCATGTTGATATTGAACCAGCCCTGCATCCCACGTATAAATCCCACTTGGTCATGGTGAATAAGTTTTTTAATGTATTGTTGGATCTGGTTGGCTAATACCTTGTTGAGGATTTTTGCATCAATGTTCATCACGGAAATTGGTCTATAGTTCTCCTTTCTAGTGGGGTCTCTGGTTAGAAACTACTATCATTTCTAAGGTGGTAGGGACACAGGAAGGAAGGTGGTGGTACCAGGATCCAGGAGTTGGGGTGTTTTTGTGAGAATCATGGCAGAGACTTCCCAGTGGAAGTTGAGAGCCAGGAGGTATTGGCTATCTGGTGGGAAGTTGGAATCCCAGATAAAACATAGACATCACTGGAAAATACAGTACCTTCTTATTATCTGTGGTAGTTGTGTTCTGTAAAGTCACCACAAACCCTGAATTGGCAAATACTGAACCATTGCTCCTAGGGAAAATATAGGGCTAGGTTCCTGTGAGCCTCTGGTCACACAGCATTTTCCTCAATCCATCAATATATAACCTTGTTTTATGTGTTTCTGTTTAAATGCTCCTTACTTAAAATATATTATTGCTTAATTAACATTGAACTCATGGCCAAAGCACTGTAAGTCATGACTAAAGGAAGCTTGTCTAACACGTGTATTTCCTCCCTAAGATATGTCACAGCTATCTTGTGCTTAGGAACACCAGATAGCTCTTCAGCAATATGTGTGGAGGCCATTTTAAACAGTGAAATCACCAGTGAAAAGCACACAAACGAGAAAAACATGACACCAAATATACCATCAAAAGGAACCTTACTTGCAGGATAAGAACTGAAATAAGAAGGCAGACCGTTGCCTTGTTTGACCTCAGCTGGAGACATGTGTATCCGATGACTCAGACTTTTCACTGCTCTACGCATGTCTGCAAACGACCGTGGAAGTGTCACAAATATCAATTTGGGGATTACGGACGAATTTTTGTAGGTCGGCAAATTGGCAAATATGGAAGTCATGACTAATGAAGCTTGACTGCACTTGCCAGTATAGACATGGAGTAGTACCCTGAATTCTTCCCATCTTTTACATTCTAGTCATCGACCGGTGTTCTCTGGCTCGATCAGTTGCAAGAGAGTCTGGGAAACAGAGTTGGCAGGAGAAGGCTGGAGAACACATCTGATTACAAAGAGGCGATGCACCCCAGGAAATTTAAGGAACTAAGATTTGATGGTGAAAGAGTGAATGGGAAACATGCAAGGACTTGATGGCTGCCTCTAGACTTATAGGGCTTCCAGAGAAGATGATGACAGGCTCTTTAACTTTCATACAACCGGCATAAATTGATTTAAATGAAAATAGAAGCTCTGGATGAAAGATTCGTTTTTTTTTTTTAAACATTTTTACTAAGTCTTTAACATTAATTCCAGTATAGTTAAAATTCAGTGTTATATTCATTTCAGGTATATAGTGTAGTGATTCGATAGTTCTATACATTACTCAGTGCTAATCACAAGTGCACTCCTTGATCCCCTTCACCTATTTCACCCATCCCCCCACCCCTGGTAACCATGTTTGTTCTCTATAATTGAGTCTTTTCTTGGTTTGTCTCTCTCTCTTTTTTTCCCTGTGCTCATTTGTTCTCGGTCTTAAATTCCACATCTGAGTGGAATCATCTGGTATTTGTCTTTCTCTGACTTATTTCACTTAGCATAATATTCTCTAGCTCCATCCATGTCATCGCAGATGGCAAGATTTCATTCCCTTTTTTTTATGGCTGAATAATATTCCATTATATATATATGTATATATATAATATATATATGGTATATATATATGTATATATATACCATATATAAAATATATATGGTATATATATATATGTATATATATATACCATATATAAAATATATATATGGTATATATATATGTATATATATATGGTATATATATATATATATATATATATATATATATATATATACATACACCATAGTACAATTACTAGATTGTAGGGTAGTTCTATTTTTAATTTTTTGAGAAACGTCCATACTGTTTTGCACAGTGGCTGCACCAGTTTGCATTCCCACCAACAGTGCCCAACAGTTCCTTTTTTCTCCACATCCTCGCCAACACCTGTTGTTTCTTGTGTTTTTGACTTGAGCCATTCTGACAGGTGTGAGGCGGTATCTCACTCTAGTTTTCATTTGCGTTGCCCTGATGATGAGTGATGTGGAGCATCTTTTCATGGGTGTGTTGGCCATCTGGATGTCTTCTTTGGACAAATCTCTCTTCGTGTCTTCTGCCCATTTTTAAATTAGGCTTTTTTTAAATTTTTTTAGGTGTTGGATGGAAGATTCCTGAAAACTCCTCTACCTGTAAAAATAGAGATCTAAAAATACCTGCGAGAGGAAGAAGGTGGAATTCCCTTCCTTAGAAATGTTAGAGGCCAGGCACCAATTTATTTGCCATTATTCAGTGGCTGGCCTGGCTGGCGATAGGTGCATGCTCAGTAGGGGCTGAGCTGGCCCTCGCTATAATTCTGTCGGTGGCTTAATATCACCTTGAACTCTGGGGAGTACCAAATGCCACTGCAGCTGCCTCGCTGTCTGGGATCTGAGAAAGGAGAAAAGAAAAAAACCCTTTTGTAGCAGAAGGGTGGTGGATAGGAAGCAAATCAACCAAAAGATCATTTCGGCGCAGGGGTTGGTGGTTTCCTTGAGTAAGTGATTTATGACACGGTGTTTTTATTTGATCTGGCATTATAGGGATAAATTATTGAGTGCTAATTGTATGTTGATAAGCTGTTCCTGCTTAAATTTATTCCTTCCTCAGTTTGTGTTAATTGGGGCATATTGGAACAGAAGGGGAATTGCCCACTTACTGCCTGGTTTGCTTTATGCTGTAGTAATCGTGTCTTCACCGTTATTCATGCTAAATGTGTAAGGGAGCTCCTACCGGTGGCCTTTTGTTTTTCGTCCCATTAATGCGTATTTCTTTTTTTCATAAATGAAATGTTCAGGAACAACATCACTCCTATTTACTTGTTCAAGTTTAACTCAAGTGGCAGCAGAAGGTAGGGTCAGGGGTGGACTGGCAGAAGGCTGGGGAATTTTAAATGCGTGTTTTACCATTTGAAATTTAAATCTTTTTTAGATAAAGCCATCACTGGGGGAGGTGTTGGGGGTGGGGGAGGAAACAGGACAAGATACTGAATGTTTCCTGTATAGGAATGGACTTCTCCTGGCCCCACCTCCCACCCCCACCACGGCGACCACCCTGTCTCCCCGTCTCTCTGGCATGGAAGGTCTTGGGTGGCGAGGTATTGCGAGAGGCCAGCAACGAGAATCTGCATGTGTGGGTGTGGGTGGGTGGAGTCGTGGCTACCCAATGCTTGGGCCTTGTCTCTCAGGGGTCTCTGTAATAAGTACTCTAACTCCAGGTGAGTTGAATGAGTCCAGATTTTAAGAACTCAAAATCTGGTGGGTAGGGTTTGGGTGAAATAAAGACGGGGATTAAAGAGTGCACTTGTTGTGATGAGTACACGAACCATAAAAGGCCAGCAGGATTATAAGGAGCAAGCTGGGTTGAGACGAAAGGAAGCCATAAGTGCAGAGGAAATAGTAACCGTCCACGTAGGCACACGGATTCAGTGGACCTGAATCTGTTACTATACGTGGCCCAAGGGGAAGCTTGTGAACACTAATCCCAGGCACAGACTTTGCTCTCTGCCTTGGTTTTATGAATTTTGCTGGATGTGGACAGAGTGTGTACCTGACTGCAGAGCAGAGAGAGGTGACAAGAACTCCTGGCCACCGCAGGGACAGTGGCGTTGCCCTCCGGACCTGTTCTGGGGACTCGGATCCTCAGTCCTGTTCTTCGATGGCACATACAATCTCTTTCTTCTGGCTCATCTCTCGGAAATTAAAAGAGAAAAGAATTCCATTTAAGTCTTCATTCATGCAGTTTTCCTAGTCGTACTAGGAAAAAGCTCACTGACCTCCGTGCAGAGAAAATGTTGAGGATTAGGTGAGCGTGGTTACCCAAAGACACCTTACTCTGGAAGCAGTGGAAGACTGGTAATTGGGTAGTTTACCGACTGCATTGCCTTAGGGGTGTGGACGGTCAGGGCAGGGTCATGTTGAAACCCCAGGGAATAGCTCTAGTTCATTTATAACGCCATTTGGCTATTGACTAATTAATTAAAACAGGGGTCATAATTACAGAAAGATTAGCTAAAATGTCATGTTACTATGAGGTACTTGCTCATTTCCTTCTGGTGAAGGAAAACCAGCTAATTTGTGGCAGCCCCAGTTTTACTAAACCTGCCATGGCCTAGCAGCCCTTCTTAGGGGTCATGGGAAATAATGGAAAGAGGGAAGGAGAGGGAACAGAGCTCTGGGCTCTAGCTTGGGTTTTACTACTGACAGGACTCCTTCCACCCTTTCCCCAGGCATCTGGGGACTTCTCAGGGAAGATTCTGGCACCCAGGGAGCTGGGGCCAGGAGCCGGAGCCTCTCTGCAACAGCATTGCGTGGAGTGCCAAGACCTGGGGGGGAAGCCATACCAGCAGTCAGAAGAAAAAGCAAGGGTTCGAATGCCAGAGATGGGGGACCAAGTGAGATCCCAGAGCTGGGCAGGAGACACTAGAGTCAGCTCAGTGTCCCGTGTCAGTCTCCAGGTCCCAGGCACCAAGATTAGCCCATGGCCATCCGCAGCTTTAGATTGGAAATAGGAAGCTAGAGCAAGAGGGGAACTGTGAGCCCATCCAGTGTCACCCAGAAACATGAAAGGACTTGTCCAGGGTCACGCAGCTGGAGGTGGCAGTTAGATTCAGTTCTCTGAACTTTCAGGAAGGCCTTTTCTGTGAAAACCTCCAGCCCACCTGTGGCATCCAGGCCCATTCTGACCTTGGGTGAAAGGGATGCTAAAATCACCCAAAACCAACCAAACAGGGAGACAGGAAACTAAAATGGGATTACGGAGTTACTCGAACTCCATATTAAACTGTTTTCCTATTTTTCTTAACCTGGTCAGGTGTAAGTTATAGGTGATGTGGGCAACAGTCTTGAGAAAAAATGGGTTTGGATCATTCTAGTAAAAAAAGGTCATAGATAGTTCCTGCTCCATGGAATTGAAAGGTGACATCAGTACAAACAAACTCCTTTGGTTTTCTTGGGAAGTCTTAATCTTCTTGATTTGACTTTCTATCTACCAGGCTATTGTGGTGGAGATCTTGTAGGGGTACGTTCGCTCTAGACCTTGCTTTTCAGAGTGTGGTCCCCAGACCGGCAGCAACAGCCTCTCCTGGGAACTTTGTAGAGCTGCAGAACTGTGGCCCCTACTCTGGGCCTATGGAATTGGAATGTCTAGGGACGCGCCCAGAGATCTGTGTCTCAACAAGGCCTCAAGGTGATTCTAGTGCACTCTAAGGTATGAGCTGAACTGGAAGAAAAATTGCGGTGTCGAATAAGATAATATGAAAGGGAGCACAAAGTAATAGTTCAAACTGACGTTTGCCAGCTAGGAAACCCTGGACAGATGACTGTCCCTCTGTGCCTCAGTTTCCTTGGTTCCGAAATGGTTGGGTCCGCCTCATAAGGTAGTTGGGAAGCTCCAAGGAGATAATGCAGGAAAAGCCTTACCCATATTTATTGAGTGCTCAGTACATTTTACTTATTCGTCTCGTGATTCTTACAATCCCAGATGTCTCTAGCTCTGGTAGCTCAATGGTGTGAGTTCCAGACCTTTCCTCACGTTCTCTCTCTCAGAGATTCCGCAGCTCCATCCAAACCTTTGTAGCTGCCTTGGGGTGAACCCTGCAGGACTGGGCGCGGGGCCTCCTGAGCATCTCCAGCGGCTCACCGGTTCCCGAGTCTTCCCGCAAAATCCAGATGGAATTAAACCATAGTCGATCCTACTTCACGCTATAGGAAAACAGGTGGTGGGAACCTTATATTCCGAGCCCAAAGTCCAGACCCATTAGCCACAAGCCCGAGTCTCCTCAGGCAGAGAGGGAGGCCTAAAGCGCAACACTGGGACTGCCTTCGGGAATTCAAAATGTCTGGCCGTGCTGGGTTCGAGGATCCCTCTCTGGCCGTTCCTTGTGGCGACAGCCACCAGCATCCACCCAGCCCCTTTTGGAGCCAGAGGCCAGCCCCCTCTCCAGAGCAGCCGGGAGCCAGCCTCTGCCTCGCAGAAGGCAGACACAGGAACGGCAGGCTGCAGCGGCAGCTGCCGTGGTCTCCCTCAGGGCCACCCTAATGTCTCCCAGGGGGCCAGCCCAAGCTTGGATGAGCCTTGGAACATTAGGGAGCAATTCCGACTGGTTTAATTTTTCTCTCTGAAGAACTTGAGGGGCCATGTCCTCTTAATCATCTTTTTGAGAAGAAAGACAAGAGAAGAGAGAGACATTCTAGAAAACACGGAGCCGTTAATCTGTTCACTCGTGTTCAGTAAACGACTCTGTGCTCTGAGGACACTCATTCTTTTACTCTCCGGGTACTGGACACCCACTCTGCGTAGAGTGCCGGCGACATGAGGGTGAATGGGGCACATTTTGCCCTCGAGAATTCTGCAAGCTGGCAGGGAGGAGGAGGGCAAGGGGCCTACCATTTGATGAGCATTTGCTGTGTGCCAGGCGCTGGGCGAACTTGCTTCACCCTCAACCAGAAGCCCATGCGGTCCGTATTCTCACTCTCATTCTACAGATGAGGCCACTGAGGCTAAGGGAGGGGAAGTGACTGACTTGGAGTCCCCCATTTGGAAAGTGACAGCACTCTGTGATGCAAAACCTTCCCTTCCTTACCAGGCTGCCTCTGCGGGAACATGCTCATTCATCTCAAGGGCAACGAGCAGGACTGTTCAGTACCATGAGACGGTGCAAGTTCAGAGGACCCCTGCCAGCAGAGAGGGATTGCTCCTGGCTGTCATGCGGGCCTAGGACTCTAAGGCAGGGGGGGGGGGGGGGCAGTGGGGCGTGGGCCCGGGGAAGCAAGTGGAGGCAAGTTCCTGAGCAGAGAGGGCTAGGTGAGGGGATGGGATGGGCCAGGTGGGCCCGGAGCGTGGGCTACGGGAGTTCACAACAGGAAAGTGGGAGGACCAAGCAGCTGTTATTGTAGGTCAGGCCTTGCCCTCCGTGTGATCCCGGCCAGTACCAGTTATCAAGCAGGACTGGATAATCCGGGACCGAACTTGGAATGTATCTTGCGTTCCCAGATAAGAAGCATTAAAACCTTGTCAGGGTGTTAACCTTCGCTTTCATTTTTATCATCACCTCCCTTCCCCCCCACATTTCCTCAGTGTCTACACGTGGATGAGGTACTTGGCGTTAGTTAGGCTCCGAGCAGGTGCAAGGGCGCTAATACCCCTCCTCACCCCGCCCCTTTCTCTTATCCATGCCGGTTCATAACAGCCACCTCCTGCCAGCCTCGCATAAAAATATCAGGAAGAAACTGGCACCGGCAGAGAAGTGAAAGGCCCCAGGTGCTCTGACATGCATTGGGTGTCCTTAGAAGGCAGTGACATGATTCCCGGTTTACGGATGGGGTCACTGAGGCTCAGAGAGTCCAGGGTGTGAAGGAACCAGCTGTTGAAAGCGGGACACTCTCCGTCCAAAGCTAGTGCCTGGGGAGTTAAGGGGCAAGTTGACAGGCTTCTGGGGACAAATAATAATCTGTGATACATTTCGTTGATTAAAGTTAATCAATTAAAAGTTAATCAACTTTTTGTCAAGTGTATTGCCACAGTTGAGGCAGTATAGTGAAGGGGGCAAAACAGACCAGACTTTGTGGTCAGACGGTCCTGGGTTCAAATCCTGGCAACACTTAGCCTTACTGGGTCAATCCCTACCTCCTTTGAGCCTTTCTTTGTTCATTGGTAAAATCAAAATAAGAGTCCATACTCTATGGGGTCATCAAGTATACAATCCATGTATACGATGTAGCTCTGTTCTTGGCAAACGATATCTCCTCTGCCCTGTCTTCTTCTCCAGCAAATGTTTGCTTCCAGATGAACTGGTTTGGATACCTGAATATGGACCATTTTGATCTGCCTAGCTTGTGCCTCATTTTATTTACCTGAGGTTGCATGAATAGCCAAATACTTTGTATCAGGGCCAGGCACAAAGGAGCTAGGACAGTTGGCACGATGGCATGGTTCTCCTCCCGTAAGGCCAAATGACCTAAGTAAGTCTGCACGGTCAGCCCTGTGAAATTGCTTTGGCTTCAAGAGTTCAGAGCCCATGGCAGTTGCATGTGGCAGAGATTGGCCAGTGGTTCATCAACCTCTTTCCCTTTTCCTCTCAGCTAGACTATATTCCCTCGTCTCCTTTATAGTTAGGTGATTATGTGACAGCCAATAGAGCATGGATGGTAATGATGAGAATGCGGAATGTGGGCGAAAATCCCGGCCTCTATGAATCTCCCGCAAATCCTCCTCTCTTTCCTCTTCTGCTTCAGATGGAGGATCAGTGAAGGTCCCCAAGGCTGTGGAGGATGGGGAACCACTAGATGGAAGGAACTTGGGTCTCTGCATGACTGTACGGAGAAGAGTAACCATCCCATGTCCCAACCTGCACTGGACTGAGTGAAACACAAACCCTTATTATGTTAAAGCCACTGAGATTTGGGGTTCCTTGTAATGGCAATTAGCCTGCCCTAAATAATACAGCATGCCTATGACTTATAGCAAGATATTTCCAGCCATCGTTGATACTCTCTCTAAACGACCCTATAAAATCAAATACCCTGGGAGGGGTAATACATTTCTTTATATTAGCATAAATTAATTTATAAGCTTAACCTGCCAGGTCCACGCAGGGCCCTCTAGATAAATGGCACTGTTTTTGAAAAAAAATTTTTTTTTCAACGTTTATTTATTTTTGGGACAGAGAGAGACAGAGCATGAACGGGGGAGGGGCAGAGAGAGCGGGAGACACAGCATCGGAAACAGGCTCCAGGCTCCGAGCCATCAGCCCAGAGCCTGACGCGGGGCTCGAACTCCCGGACCGCGAGATCGTGCCCTGGCTGAAGTCGGACGCTTAACCGACTGCGCCACCCAGGCGCCCCTAAATGGCACTGTTTTTGATTGTAGGTATGCCTGAGGTGGGGAGACGGCGGGTGCAGTGGTCCTCAAAGCTTCAGGATCGCTTGCAACTTGTTAGAAATGCACGTCCTTGGGCCCCATCTCAGCTCTACTGGATCGGGGAGTGGGGCCCAGCCGTCTGTTTTCCCAAGCCCTCCAGTGCTACCGATGCATCAGGCAGATATTTGAGAACAGGAGGACTGCTGGAGACCCGCTCCCATGCAGACCAAGGGCAAGGGGAGCGGGACCAAAGATGAGGACTTGGCAATTATTCCTCATGATTATATTGTTGATATGGCTCAGGGTTTAAGGAATGTGATTTGTCACTTCGTAGAGGATTAATGGCTACACCCGAATTCTTAGCGTTAGATGGCTGCGGCTGCCAGAGCAAACGACCACAGACTGCGGGGGCTTAAACCACAGAAATGTATTGTCTCCCAGTTCCGGAGGCTGGAAGTCCAAGGTCAAGGTGCTGAAAGGTGTCGTTTCCTCTGAGACCTCTCCTTTTGGTTTGCAAATGCCTGCCGGCTTGCTATGTACCTCTTCACCTGGTTGTCCCTCTGCGTGTGCACACCCCTGGTGTCTCTCCGTGGGTCCCGATGTCTCTTGATAAGGGCAGTAGACAGACTGGATGAGGGCCCTACCCTAGAAACCTCATTTTAACTTAATCACCTCTTTAAAAACCTTGTCTCCAAATAGTCACATTCTAAAGTGCCAGGGGTTACGGCTTCCACATGTGAATTTTGGGGGCACACAATTCAGCCCGTAACAGCTATGGAATCTGGAATATTACTCCCTTCTAATTTTCTTGTCCCTCTTGAAACTCTCGTAAATAACCGTGGAGCCAAAGACAGTCACATGCTAAAGTTAACATGTTGTTTGTATAAAAAGCTTGCTCCATTGTATTCGAACAGTGGAGTGAGGACCGAGTTAATATTTTTGGCAGTAAGTTGGCTGACTGAAACAAGATCCAGACAAAAGCAGCGCAAAAGTAAATGGGTCTTGTTTTAAAGCGAGTTTCCTGAATGAATGTAGAGCGCTTGGCAAATGGGGGCTGGAAAACGATCTTATAATCTGGCGGAAACATGTTCGGTCCTGAGTTGAGGGCCGGATGATGCCAGGGCAAGTGGGAAAATACGTCTCTGAAATTTCGGTCTTTGGAAATAAACAGCAAGTTAGGCTAGAAAAATGAATCCCTCTGCGATGCTTTTGAGTCAGTTTGGCGTGTTGGTAAGCTGTGGTAACACTCTTAAATAGTCACAGTGACCGAGTAGTGCGGAAGAAACTATACGCGTGGAAAACAGCATGGGTGAAACATAGCCCGACAACTCTTCTTAAAACTCGTGTTTCACAAGCTCGTCTGTTTCTCCCGAGAGAAATCTTTGGCGTGTCAGACCACTGCTTTCTCTTTCATTCTGCATTCTCTGTTCATGTGTGTGCCCTCTTCCCTCAGCTCCCTCCTCTTCATATTAACTAGCAGGGGTCATGGGTTTGGTGCCCTCACTGCCACGGTGAGCTTTGCCATACCAGCCGCTTCAGGTAGTCTAAACTTGGGGCAATTTAGCTGCCTTTAAAATCCCATCGAATGAACTTTCTTATCATTTGTTAACTGCCAGGGCAAAGTTCACCGAAAAACATTTCTCGCAGCTAGCCCGTGAAACGGTGGCTGTTGAAATCTTGTGCATACGGGCACGTTAGCCTGTGCTCAAAATATGCTTATGGGGCATATTCTGATATGATTAATGTTGGCATCATTGAGCATACATTAGTGGAATTTGCATATAGATAAATTTGAATAATGTTCAAGGACATTAAATGATTTCAGATTTAATAATGATCATAATAGCTAGCCTTAAGTGGAGTACTATGTGCCAGACGTTGCTCTAAACATTTTATTTTTGTTTGTTTATTTATTTATTTGTCAATTTTTTATTTAAATTCTAGTTAGTTAACGTACAGTGCGATACGGTTTCAGGAGTAGAATCCAGTGAGTCGTCACTTTCATACAACACCCAGTGCTCATCACAATTGCCCTCCTTAACGCCCATCCCCCATTTAGCCCATCCCCCACCCACCTCCCTCCATCAACCTTCAGTTTGTTCTCTGTATTTAAGGGACTCTTTTTTTTTTTTTAAGTTGATTCATTTATTACTTCTGAGAGAGAGAGAGAAAGCACGCACAAGTGGGGGATGGACAGAGAGAGAGAGAGAGGGAAATACAGAATCCGAAGCAGGCTTCAGGCTCTGAGCTGTCAGCACAGAGCCCTAGGCAAAGCTCAAACTCACTAATTGTGAGATCATGACCTGAGCTGAAGTTGGACGTTTAACTGACTGAGCCACCCAGGCACCCCTGAGAGACTCTTATGGTTTGTTTCCCTCTTTCTTTTTCCCCCTTCCCATATGTTCATCTGTTCTGTTTTTGTTTAATTCTACATACGAGTGAAATCATATGGTATTTGCCTTTCTCTGACTTATTTCATTTAGCATAATACACCCTAGCTCCGATCATGTCATTGCAAATGGCAAGATTTCATTGTTTTTGATGGCTGAGTAATATTCCATTATACACACACACACACACACATGCACACACACACATATATGTATACACAGGTATATCACATATATGTACATATATATACACATACATACATATATACATATACATATATATATACATATATACATATATATGTGATATATATATGTGGTGTATATATGTGATATATATATATCTCACACACATATATATATCATATATATATATATGTACACATATATATATATATATATATATGATATATATATAACATCTTCTTTATCCATTCAACAGTTGATAGCCATCTGGGCTCTTTCCACAGTTTGGTTATTGATGATAGGGCTGCTATAAACATGGGGGTGCATGTGTCCCTTCGGAACAGTGCATATGTATCCCTTGGATAAATGCCTAGTAGTGCAATTGCTGGATTGTAGGGTAGTTCTATTTTTAACTTTTTGAGGAAGCCCCATTCTGTGCTCCAGAGTGGCTGCACCAGTTTGCATTCCCACCAACAGTGCAAGAGGGTTCCCCTTTATCTGCATCCTGGCCACCACCTGTTGTTTCTTGTGTTGCTAATTCTAGCCATTCTGACAGGTGTGAGGTGCTTTTGATTTGTAGTTCCCCGTTGGTGAGTGATGCGGAGCATTTTTTCATGTGTCTGTTGGCCATCTGGATGTCTTCTTTGGACAAGTGTCTATTCATGTCTTCTGCCCATTTCTCCACTGGATTATTTGTTTCTGGGGTGTTGAGTTTGGCAAGCTATTTATAGATTTTGGATACTAACCCTTTATCAGATATGTCATTTGGCAGTATCTTCTCCCATTCCGTCAGTTGCCTTTTAGGTTTGTTGATTGTTTCCTTGGCTGTGCAGGAGCTTTTTATTTCAAGATAAGTATGGATTTGTCTAACTGGAATGTGGGTGATTCATGAGAGAGTATTTATTACTCTAGAAATGACCTTAGGCTAATGTGGGAGAAGGGATAGTCATGGTGCCCCAGCTTCCCCCACCCCGGCCCCAGCCCTACCTACATCTCTCTCGTTTATTTGCTGATACTTGTGAAATCCCACAGTTAGAGATTTATTCCTTTGTTTAAATGCTTCTCTACCGCACAGGGTATTCTCATAAGTCACTTAAACCTAACCATGCTAGCATGCACACCAGCTTTCCTGAGACGAGGTTTTGGTGAGACACGGAGGGTGGTGGGAAAGCCAGAGAGCATGGGGAGTGGGGCACCTGGAGAAAGACAGCAGTAATCCAGAGGTGGCTTAAGACTCAGTTTCTCCAAAAGATAGTGTAATATCAGGGTCAAATTGGAAATGGTATGGAGTTCTGATTATTTTTCAAATGATGAACCCATCGTGAGATCAAGTCCCATGTTGGGCTCTGTGCTGACAGCGTGGAACCTGCTTGGGATTCTCTCTCTCTCCCTCTCTCTGCCCCTTCCTCTCTCTCTCTCTCATTAAAAAAAAAATTATGGGGCGCCTGGGTGGCGCAGTCAGTTAAGCGTCCGACTTCAGCCAGGTCACGATCTCGCGGTCCGGGAGTTCGAGCCCCGCGTCAGGCTCTGGGCTGATGGCTCGGAGCCTGGAGCCTGTTTCTGATTCTGTGTCTCCCTCTCTCTCTGCCCCTCCCCCGTTCATGCTCTGTCTCTCTCTGTCCCAAAAATAAATAAACGTTGAAAAAAAAATTAATGTTTACTTATTTTAGAGAGAGAGAGACAGAATGTGAGCAGGGGAGGGATAGAGAGAGAGGGAGACACAGAATCTGAAGCAGGTTCCAGGCTCCCAGCTGTCAGCACAGAGCCCGACACGGGGCTCAAACCCACAAACCATGAGATTGTGACCTGAGCGAAATTTGGACACTCAACTGACTGAGCCACCCAGGCACCTCTCTCTCTCTCTCTCTCTCTCTCTCTCTCTCTCTCTCTCTTTCAAATTAAATAAACATTTTTAAAAAATGATGAACCTAAATCTTCAGCTTATTAAATACTTTAAAACCACAAAGATTTACGGTAACATTTTTGAGGGGCCATCAAAGGGCTTCTAAGTTGCAGACAGCAGAATTCAGTCCTGTTTAATGTCAGCAGGAAAGGAGATTATTAAAGGGTATTCAGGAGCACAGAGAATCTCCAGGAGGGCTTGTGAACCAGGCACGGAGGCTCTGTCTGTTGCCGGGAATGGCGACCAAAATCACACAGCGGAAGTGGTCCCGTGGAGACCCTTCTGCTTCTGCTCTGGGCACAGGGACTGCACCGGGAGCTGCCCACACCCCTGAATGTGGGGCTAAGTAATTTCACCAGAGCTGTCAAACTGCCTCTGGAGTTTGCGTCTACTTCGCCAGAATGGATTCTAGAAAAAGCCTCCTTGGCTCACAAGCTTCCATGGTAAAGTCTAGCAGTTTTGCATCCAAAGGGTGAGTCCAGAGAGATGCTCCCCGTGCCACGGACTGGCAAGGGGAGTATCTGGCACTCGGGTGATAGGTAGGCTCTCTCTGACCAAGACTCATAAAGGGCAGGGGAGTCCAAACCTGGGGGCCAGGGGCTTTGAAGGGAGCAAAGAAACCAAACGGAATGACAAAGGCTCCCACAAGGAGGGGCCTTTGCACATGCCTTTGATGCTGCCTGAGTTACTCAGGACAAAGGGAACCTTAAGTGTGTCAGCAGCAAGGCAGCTAAACATTTGAAAAGGAGAGGCTTCGAGTTCTTCCACATCCACCAGCGAAAGGCCAGTGCGGTTATGTCACGATATGGAAAACAAATCGTTCAGTTTTAGAATAAGGTTGATGCTTTAGCTTTGGACTTAAGATTCCCCCCCTCCCCCCCTCCCCCTGTGTCCCCCTTCCCACCCCTCTGTCTTTGTCTTTTTTTTTAAAGGGCCATTTCTGCCACATTCTCCAAACCTAGTGAGGAGTAATGCAAATAAATCTTTAAAAAAATATATTACGTGGCAAATAGTTCTAAGAATATGTCTTCTTATATTTCTAAAAATGAAGTGGTTCGGGCGATAAATTTTGACTCGATTGCAGCGTGGCTCCGTCAGAAGGGGCGTGTCATGTGACCATGATGACAGGCATTCATTCACGATTTGATGACTTCTCCACCTAGAGTCTGGCAGTCCGACAGCCCAGCACCTGCTCAAACCTAGCAGCGAGCAAAGAGCCCCTCAGCAGCAAATGAAAGGATGTGGGTATAAGGAGATGTTTTATCATTCAACATATTTTTTTTCGGTGTCATTGTCCAAGTATGTAAAATTTAGCCTAAAACCTTCAGGTTGACCATAAAAAAAGACCTGAGGACCTCATCATTCTGTGCACCGCTCGTGGAGTTGCCTGGAGAAACCATTTATTTTCTGCAACTTTGCAGAGGCATAAAAATGAATAGGTTGCAAAGAACATTAACAATTCACTGTTACAGTGTCTCTAAAATTTTCAATGTACCTCCCCACTGTGGGGGAATCTACGATACAGAAATGCAATGAAAGCATCAGTATATAAGGATGTATTTACCAAGATGTGTTTATTTCAGTATTGTTTGTAGTGGGGGGGGGGGGGATAAGCCCTTGAATGTCTATTAGTAGAGTTACAGATGAATAAATTCTGGCACATTCTTACTGTAAGCTATTATGTGTATGCTTAAAAGAGTGATTTAGATTTGTGTGTATTGACCTGGAAGGATGTCCATGTGTACTGTTTTGTTTTCGAACATAACCTCCAGATTTTTTCATCTTCATAATATAACAAAATCTGAAGCTTAGAACCGGATCGCTTGGCCCTTTCTCTTATCTCCTCCAAGTTCAAGATGCTTGCCTGTCTTCACAGTGGGCATTCTCTTAGAGCTGCAGTTGGGGCTCAAGACATTCAAGCCTCAACACAGTCTTCTTTGTAGTGTCAGCCTTTTTCTGGGAAATCGGCTTAGTCTGCTCACCATAGCCTCTCTGCTTCCTATCCTAACACCGCTTTCCCTGGGCATACAGAGAATCTTTGCCTTTCTTGTACGGGGTCACTTTGTGGGGTTGGGGCTTGGCACACCTCTTGCAGAGTCCGGCGGGTCTCAGGAACATTCACCATGTTCGCCAGAGCGCTATTGGCTCAGAAAGAAAGAGCTACATGGGTTCTTTAAAAAGCCGCTGCCAAAAGAGTGTCAGAGTATAAACCCATCTTCCTACAAATATCTATGTGTCGTATATTTATATCTGCTGGGTAAGCACTGAAAAGTACGTGAAAGAATAAAAGCCAGATTGTCACTTTTGCTGGGGGGTTAGGGTTTGGGAGATTCTTTAATGTGTTAGAACAAGCATATATTGGGGCACCTGGGTGGCTCAGTTGGTTAAGTGGCCGACTTTGGCTCAGGTCATGATCTCGCGGTCCGTGAGTTTGAGCCCCGTGTCGGGCTCTGTGCTGACCGCTCGGAGCCTGGAGCCTGCTTCAGATTCTGTGTCTCCCTCTCTCTCTCTCTCTCTCTCTCTCTCTGACCCTCCCCCGTTCATGCTCTGTCTCTCTCTGCCTCAAAAATGAACGTTAAAAAAAATTTTAGAAGAAAAAGAACAAGCATATATTAGTTTTGCCATTAAGAGACGATACAAAGAGGGAAATTTCAGAAACTTGGTGAGGATTCAATGCAACAATACTTGTAAAATGCTTATTATAATCCCTGATATCTCGTAAGCATCTGAGAAATGCTGGATATTATTGTTTGCTTTTTTTCTCCAGTTAGATATAGCAGACAGTAGCCTGGCTCTTGCCTTCCTCCACACTATCCTTTATTGCATCTATGTGCTGGATGGCTGGTAGTCTCTGAGTGCAGCATGCACTCTGTCACCCTTAGGCTTTTGCATGTACAAGTCCCAGTCTTAGAAGCTCGAATTCCCATTCCTGCACTGGTTAGCCGCTTTGCAGCTCTCAGGGTCTCAATTAAAAAAAAAAATTTTTTAATGTTTATTTACTTTTGAGAGAGAGAAAGAGAGAGACAGAGAGCAACAGAGACAGAGTACAAGCGGGGGAGGGCAGAGAGAGGGAGACACAGAATCTGAGGCAGGCTCCAGGCTCCGAGCTGTCCAGGCGAGGCTCGAACTCAATGACCATGAGATCATGACCTGTGCTGAAGTCAGACACTTAACCGACAGAGCCTCTGAGGTGCCCCTCTTAGGTCTCAATTTAAGTGCCTTCGTGACCTGCAAGTGAAGGCGAGATACCTGTCCTTTCTGGGCTGTCTGCCCCGTGCTATAATACCCGGCACCCTCATTGGAATAGTCTGTCTGTGGGACTGTGTCTATCCATCTTTGCATTTTCAAGGCTGTGAAATGGGTCCTCAGTAAACACAGAGTAGCCGAGTGAAGAGGGCTAACTGGTTGTATGACCAAACCGGAAGAGAAAGGCAGATTGAGTTTCCCAAGAAAAGCTTGGGACACTGGACAGATAGCGTCACTGGGTCTATGTTCTGGGTGCCTGCTTGTGTTCTGTAAGCGTAGTATTTTCATTTCTCAGGTTTTTGCAAATTGGAAAAGGACTAAGGTGCTGCTACTTTTTAAATGATTAATTTGTTCAGATTATCATATAATGTCCCTCCAATTTAGACGTTATTAACTTCCCAGAGCAGTTAATAACTACTCTTTATTAACTCTCTGTATATGCACAAAAACCTCAGATTAACCAGTGTCAGATAAAAGCAATGGAGAAAATACATTGCAGAAGAGAAATTCTGAGAAGCGCTTTGCAGATCGTGGTTGCGGCTACAATATAAACAAGTTGTACAGCCCTTACTGGCAGAGGAACCATTTATTGGCTCTGTTTAAAATACCATTATCAAAAAAGGCAAAATTAGGACTCTCACAGAGATATAAAATAAATACACATTAAAGATTTTCCTTAACTCGTGGATCAATGAGGGACCACAGATGTTATAACTGATTTAAAAGAGAGTCCAGAGAAGAGATACTGTAGGAATGGCCAACACTGAAATGAATAAGAAAATGAAAGCTAAAATGAAGCCATAGTTATGGTGATAAATGTCGACTCGGTTGCAGAGTGGCTGAGTCAGAAGGGGCATGTCCCGTGCGATGGCTGGTTTCAGCAACATGGCCTCTCCATGTGAGATTATACTTGAATGTACCAGAAGCTCTTTGGAAAATTGATTTTACTCCCTGGGTTGTGTTGTAAAATTTGGGGGCAGGGGGAAGAATGGCTCACAAGGGCCAAAATAGCTACGGGAAAACCCTTATTTCCTCATAAACCAAGAGATAAAATGGGGAGGGGGTGGGCGAAGAGCCCTCCCTATTCAACTGAAGGAAATACAAACACGTGAGGCGTGGAGGTAGATTCAAGAGGTGAGAGATTCCAGACATCGGCGACAGTGAAGTAGGTGCCCGGTGGGACTGGGGCAGGAGTAGAGGGGAGTCATTCAGCATCAAGCCACGTATGGGGTAGTGGAGCAAATGGCATCGAGCTGGTGAGCAGCATGATGGAGGAATGATCACATCCGCGGAAGGAAGGCGGAGAGCACTGACAAGTCGCAGAAATTGTAGGAAATGATCTCCATTTGGGGACAAACTTGAGCTCTTAACATTTTGGGTTGGCAAGGTATTGATCAGGTGGATTGAGAAACGAGCTGTTATAATAATACTGAAAAGAGTGTAGCGTTGCCAGATCTGGAGAGAGGGGGAAGGCAAAAAAAAAAAAAAACAAAACAGTGACCAGGATCATTAGTTCAATTTTATGTTCAGACGAACAACATTGTTTTTTGTACAAGTAGGTCCCATGCGGTATTTGGAGCATACTCCTACTAGAACATTTTTTTCTGTTTATCCGAAATTCACATTTAACTGAACATTCGGTATTTTATCTGGCAATCCTAACTGGTGGGACACTTTTGGAGACTAGCTGTACAAATTGCTAGGTCTTTCGCCATGCCGACTGCCTGATCCCTATTCCACGTGTGGCATGCGGCCTGCTGACTGAGTTATCTTATCTACCCTTATCCAAGGTCATGCTCCCTCTCCTTACAACCAACTGATTAGCATGGGCCGTGGATTTGGCCTCTGAAGTATTCTCAAATCCACACCATTGTCTTCATCTCTACTGTCTGAGCTCCAGGTCAGGCTCTCATCCTCCCCTGGCCTAGAGGTTTGCAGATTTCCTACATTACTCCTCCAGTTTTCACCTTCTCCAGTTCCTCCTACGTGTTGTCAACAAGTTGGCTTTCTGGATCACATTCCCCCCCCGCTTACTTCCAGTAGGAGATGATTCAAACCCCTGAGCATGGCCCTCCACAATCTGATCTTGTTCTACTTCTCTGGTCATGACTGCCACACTCTCACTGCCCCACCTTCCTCCTGTCCTAGACCCAACAGTTGTTCACACCCCCGAGTCTTACAGATGCTGTCCGCGGTGCCTTCTTCTCCTCCGTCATACTACCAGCTCCTGCTTCAAAAGCCTATTTCAATATTACCTTCCCTCTAAAACCTCCCTGCGATGCCAAGCTTTCCTCTCCCAATCCATTCAACCTTCTGTTCCCTGTGCCTCCATTATACCATTATATTGTGAAAGCACGCGTCAACTTCTATTGTCGGTGATCGTACATTTCTGTCTTGCTCGCTGGACTGTGAGCTTCTCAAGGACAAGGATCTTGTGTTAATATACAGAACCTAGCATAGTGCGTGATGCAGAGTATCAGGATAAGAAGTGGCGATCTGCAACTCTTATATCTATCTCCATCGGTGAAGGAGATTGTTGTGGATCGCTTGAAGATGATGCTGCAGCAACTGGAGGTACCAGGAAGCTAGCTGGTTAGAGATGGAATACATACAGGTGCCTATTTTTCTGGTTCACTGGATTGCACACAAGTGATCGTGCTCCCACACATTTTAGCACGGGCGTATGCATGTTTATCGAGCATTAAGCATATAGGTACAGATGTCTAGTACAGAACGAAGACAGCGGGGAATGACTACTCCTGCCACTGGAAGTTACTGGAGGAGCCTTCATCACAGACTCGAGGATACTTCAAGTCTAGGAAGTTCGGAGTCAGGGAAAGAGCCTGACTCGCTGTCTTTTTATATCCCTTCCGAATGTGTAAAGCACCGGTGAAACTTACCATTGTGACAAGATACACCTGATCACCTTCAGCATCGCCTACGTTTCAACTCTTCCCAAATACTTCTGAATACACCCAACTTTTACACTTGTGAACAGTTTCCCTTGTAGAGTTCATCGTCTGGCCACGTCCTACGTATGAACCCTCGGCTCAGCCCCCCGCGATATCGGAGAAGTCAAGAAAAGAGAAACCCCTTGCAAGCATTGCAGTCTTAGGGGCTTTTGCTTATTTTATTTCTTCCACAGGGACTGTAACTCCTGAATTTCTCATAGTAGAATTAAAAATTGTGTGTCATGAGGTTACGGGTGAAAGGAAGAGAGATTATGCAGCTTTTTGAAATGTAGTCCCAGGATCCCCCGCACGAGAACCCTTTGGTACGCTTGTGTAAAAAGCAGATTTCCGAGCCCGATCTTCAATTTACCCAAACAGAGTTTTGTTGGAGTGGATCCAGAAAACTGTATTTTAAGTCAGCTCTGTAGCGTATTATTTACTACACAGACTGAGAGCTGCTGGACCAGATGCACACAGCAGAGAAGACTCCACTCACAGGCAGCGGGGCGCTCCCCTGTAGAGGAGACGGGTGACCAAAGATCCCTTTCAAAGCGCTGAGCTCTTTCAGACCATCACGACTGCCACATTCTGGGTCATTGCTGTCACGGCTCTGGAGCTGTCCAAACTATCACCTTCTCGGCGCTGCTCAGAGCTGCCGCTGGCCGGCCGCCGGGTGAATCGTTTGAGCTGGTGAGCTCAGCCAGGTAACTCGGTGTGCCGAGGTAAGGCGAGAGATTTCCAGGAGGACAAGACTCTCGAGTAACACCTGGGCCACTGGCCAAGGAAGCAAAGGGTGTATTTCTGAATAGGCGATAAAGCGCACGATGACGTTCCGGGAGGCTTTTGGACACTTTGCTGGAGACCAACCAAATAAAACTCAAATTTTATACCTGAATACAGTAGTATCCCTTTAGCCATGGTTTTGCTTTCCATGATAGCAGTTACCACAGCCCGCAGTGGGTCTAGAAGCAGATGATCCTCATTCTGATGTGTGGTCAGGAGGTCGATGGTAGCCTAACGCGACGTCACAATGCCTGCACCATCCGCCTCACTTCACCTCATCACTTGGGCATTTTATCAGCTCAATCGTCACAAGAGGTATGGTACGACAAATTATTTTGAGACAGAGAGAGACCACATTCACATGGCTTTTATTATAATATATTTTTTTACGATTGTTCTATTAGTGATTTCTCACCCTGCTTAATTTGCAAATTGCACTTTATTCAAATTATGTGTGTATCAGAAGACCATCGAATAGATGGGATTTGGTACCATCCATGGTTTCAGGCATCCATTGGGGGTTTTGGAACATATTCCCCTGCAGATAAGGGGAGGCCTCTGTATTCAGTTTTAAAATCCTCTTTTCGTTGCTACAACATAAAGAAACACTTACCACCCACCCTTGTATTTCAAATTTAGAAATTTGGTACATGATGTAAAGAAATGTGATGTGTGGCACTAAATCAGTGCCTTCTCTTTTGAGCTTTAGGCTAAAAGTTGTATCTATAGCTTTTGTCGTTGTTTATGTGAATCGAAAATAGAAAAAAATGACGACAAGATCATGCTTCTTCGGTCTCTTCCTGCTTTTCCTAAACCTCCCTGCCTCTCCTCGTTCCCCGCTGGCTCCAGCTGCCGGCATGAGCAAGGAACTCTGGCCCCTCCACTCTGTTGTGAGCCATTCTCTTTCTTCCCACTTCCTTCCCGAGGGATAACTTTCATTGACCCTAAAATATTTCTCAGCCACAGCGCTGGAGCTCTCAGCGTTTTACATACTTCTAATCCTAACAGGCTAAAACTTTCCCTTTCCTTTGTGAGTAAACAAACAGCTGAACCCCTGATAGTGGCAAAGTATCCCAAGTCTGGGAGAGGCTTAGCTGTCGTAGGATTTGGGTAGGGCTGCGTAACTATAGCAGCGGCTCCTATGGGTTTGATGCTATTTCTTTTAATACTTTCAACATGGGTGCTGTTATGACCATTTTGACAATATATTCAGGCTTAGAAAGGTTAACTGACCTACCTGAGGCTACATACCTAGAGAGTGGTGAACTCAGGATTTGATTTCCAGGTCTGTATGGTTCCAGCATCTATGTTCTCTAGATCAGCCAGGACATTTGGTAGGAATGACTGGCCAGCAGTGTCTGTAAATTTGTAAATAGTAAATTTGTCATAGCTAATCTTCTTTGGTCTTTAGTGGCCTGGGTACAACTGAATCAGGGCAGACTTTAGGTTTAGGTTTAGTGTGTATGGAAGAAACAGAAGCATCCAGGGTGCAAGGAGAGCAGTGAGAAATCCAGACAGGGTCTAAGACAAAGGAAGTAGCAGAGGAACTAACAGGCAAGTGCTGTATACGAGCAGAATCAAAGATTTATGGTGTGGCCATGAATAATTTCAGCTGGTTTAGTATAAATCTACCTTAGAGTCATTTGCTAATATCTGTGAAAACTAAAAAACTGATTTTTTTTGCATTGATTTTCAATCTTACCTCCAAGGAACTAATATATATAATTCAGTGGTTTTTCAAAGAACGACAACAAAACTCAGTAGAATTTTTGTCTTTATTCTAATTCTGGCCAGCTCGATGACCTCGGACAAGTCTGCACCTCAGTCCCTTACTCTGAAAGATGCTGGAGATGTTGATGACGCACGGTCTTCCAAACTTTATAGGGCTATTAAGACCTAGGAAACCAGAGCTCCTATATAAATATCTAGTGATATTACTTCGTAGTCATTTGCAGTAGTATTCTCAGTCTTTGAATATTTTATTTCTTCTGGAAAAGTTATGTTTAATAAATGCTTTCTGGTAGTCAAGAATTTCATACCATGTGCCCAGCTTTCCCAATGGGTTAGGAGATTCCCATTTCTCTTATTTTTCTGTTAGCTATCTTGACTTCAAATCCTATTTGGTAAGAGCATGGGGGTCCCCAAGACCCACCTCCAGTAACTCAGTAGGAACGCTCACACACACTCACAGGACTCCACATGGGATTATAGCAGAAAGCACAAAGCAAAATCAACACAGGGAAGAGGTGCATGGGGTAAAGTCTAGAGGACATCAGGAACAAGCTTCCAACAATCCTCTCCCTGTGGAACCACACAGGCTGTGCGTAATCCCTCCAAAGTCAAATGGTAACACCACGTGCGAAGTGTTATCTATCAGGAAAGCTTCCGTAGAGACTCACTGCCCAAGGTTCTCACCAAGGGCTGGTCACCTAGGCTCCCTCTGCCTAGCGTGTATCAAGAGCCCAGAGCCGCTATGTTAATTCGTTTCTGCTCGGTAAGCTTCAATTTTTTTTTCCTAGTTACCTGTTTAAACAACGTGGATCTAAAAATAACTCGGGAAAATTTGGAAGCGTTATTTTCATGTTGATGACAGCATTTCTGAGCTGAGAGTTCTCTTTGAAGCGCTCTGAACTCAGTTAATTTACTCTGCTCCTATAAGAGCTCACAAGTTGTATGATGAAGTGAAATGAAAATAACAAAAATGAAACAAACATCTAAAATGAAGAATCTAGTTAACGTTTAGAGATAATATAGCAAAACATTATTTTGCCAACATTAATATAGCAAAAATATTTTTGTAAGCTTTTTTATATGGAAAATTTCATTAAAATAGTTAAATCTAGGTCTATCCCTAAAGCCCAACATTTTTGCGTCCAAGAAGGTAATGAAAATAATGCTGACAGCTAATTATTCATTAGATAACGTGTTAAGCAGCTCTGATAAGAGATGCAATAAGAAGGTAGCTTGCAAAACAAAGATGTTGATTGTCTCTCACGTAACAGTTCCAAGCAGATGGATAAGGCTGCTTTGTCAAATCCCATCAGAGACTCAGGATGGCAGCCCTCCATTTGCATCAGGTGGTTCGCCATACACTTTTCCAAGTTCTGGCTCTCAGAGCCTGAAGGAAGGGGTTATGTGTTCAAGTCCAGAGCCTGAAGTTCCCTCTTAAGCAATGAAAATTGCTCCTATAAGTTCTGCTTGTGGCGTATTGGTGAGAGCTTGGTCACATGACCACATCTAGCCGCAAGTAGGCTGAGAAATGTCATTTAGCTACAAGCCTACGAGGAAGGGAAGCATAACTTCTGATGGACTGCCAGCCATATCCCCCATGGCTGGAAGAGCTTTCCATTACAGGTGTAACCTAGGATAGTTGGCACTTTATTTAGAGAATCGTAACTTTCCAAGTCACTGCAGAGCAAATCAAGACA
Organism: Acinonyx jubatus; assembly: GCF_027475565.1. NCBI lineage: Eukaryota > Metazoa > Chordata > Mammalia > Carnivora > Felidae > Acinonyx > Acinonyx jubatus. Next base: position 161,227,477 of record NC_069381.1, on the reverse strand, counting down.
TTTTCTAGAATGATATTCAAGCTACCCCTTTAAAGCGGACTATAATAGGAATGCCTGGCTGGCTCAGTCCATAGAGCACGTGACTTTTGATCTCAGGGCTGTGAGTTCAAGCCCACATTGAGGGTAGAGCTTACTTTAAAAAAAAAAAAAAGGGTGCTATAATAATCTGCACCATGAGAAATTTTAATATGGAAAACTCACGCTGGCACTTTACCTAAATGCTTTCAGTGTATTTTATTATTCTTGATAGTTTAACCCCAATTCAGGTTGATACATTACTTCTCTTGAGTTGGCTCTTTTGAGCAATATGTAATATTTCCTGCCCCAAACCATTCCTTAGGCAAAGAGCTTCAGTCCTGTTGAATACCTTTTAACCTCTATATTATAATTATGATCTCAAGGTTCAATTGTACTTCCTTAATGTAAATCTAGGGAAATTGAAAAATGGCCCACCTCATTTCCAGCTTTACATTTATGCCACATGTGTTATCTTACTTATGGATATAACATAGTATCCAACTCCTTGAGGGTATTACATTTATAATTGACTTGCTTATATTTTCATTCTTGACACACAAATAGTAGTATTTGATTTGTTAAGTTTAAAATTGCATTATAAAACTGTTCACAAGATTCTTTTGTTGTTTTATTATATTATCTCCTGTGATATCTGCAGCTTTATTTTAAAGTTGGTGTGAGTGAAAAGGGGTAGATGCCAGATACCGATGACCAGTAATAAGGGTTCATACGCTTCGTTGGTTGGGAATACATAAAAACCGGGTCACTGAGGGGCACCTGAGCGGCTCAGTCAGTTAAGCGCCTGACTCTTGATTTCAGCTCAGGTCCCGATCTCGCGGTTCATGAGTTCAAGCCTTGCATCTGTGCGCCATGATAAAAAAAATTCATTTTGAGTTATCTCTTGGTGGTGGAGGCAGCTTTGTACTGAGTTCTGCTCATTCTCTCCCACAGTCCCTGGTACAATCAGGAGCAACCATTTTCTAGACACCAGATTTGACTTAGGCACGGAGCATGGGGTCAGAGGACAGGATGCAATTAACCAATTCATATGGATCGAACCTATGACCTAGGATTTACATGGGATACCGACCCAATGCTTTGACTTTACAGGGTGCTTTAAATATATATAGTTCTCTTCCCCCAAACTATTGCTAATCTATTATGTATTATCTTTTGTGGGTTCACAAAAGTCTAGAAAGATATGAAGAGACAAGCATGACTACATATGTTTTTCTTTATTTTTTCATTTTCTCCTTCCTCCCTTCCTCCATTGCCCCCTTCCACCCCCGCCTTCCTTTCTTCTTTATTATTCACAGAAAGAGAAACTAAAGAGACAGAGATGTTTAAGTAAAATGTTTAGAATTCAAATCTAATAGCTGCAAACCCAGTGTAATTGCTGCCATATAAGGATATAGATGGAGACTGAGGAAAGCGTGTGTGTGTGTGTGTGTGTGTGTGTGTGTGTGTGTGTGTGTGTGTTGGGTGAAGGGAGTAAAGCAGTTCACAAGTGTTTCCACTTCAAACTTTTCCCTGATTATCCAAAGCTTAGTATCTTAGAAGGCACCCTAGGAGCCATTGGGGTCAACTTCCCATCACCACATGGCATGACTCCTTGATGTGGCTTCCTCTTGATCATTTCACAGATGAGATGCTCATATCTCACAAGGCAGCACATCCTAGTTTAGACCATTTGTGCTATCAGAACATATATAGGGTTGAAATCTGTCTTCCTATGATTTCCATCTCATGTGGGAATACATAAACAAGTGTAATCTCTGCCTTGACAATCTCTAGTCTAGACATGAGATAACACCTATTATGACTTCACCAAAGTTTCTCCCCTCCAACAATTTCTCCCTTCTGTTTCCTGCAGCTTTGCCTATGTTTATACCGTATTTTACCTCTTAATATGTCCCTCTTAATGTGTACGGACTACTGAGAGCCAGACTCCAGCCCAGAGGACAGCGGGAAGTTACTTTCCCAGAGTCAAAAGCCATGTGTAAGTGGAGATTCAAAGCATCTCCAGGGGCAGATGCTGGTATCGTTATCCTGGCTCTGCCTCGAGATAAGTTACCTACCCTTTGTCTACCTCTGTTTTTCCATCTATAAACTGATGACGCTTAGGAATAAATGGAAATAATACTTTTGAGTTTGGAACGGTGCCTGACACATAAGTCTCTGTGCGAGCTGTCATTACATTCGTATTTTTGGCAGGTCATACGACCTTGTTAGTACATTCGGAACTTTCAGTTAACTAAAGACCGTGGCCATTTATGTACAAACCACTAAAAATCAATGTCTCTTCTCTCTTCTATTATGTGTGTGTGCGTACAGTCTGTATGTGTGTGTGTTTGGACCTACATGAAGGACTCTATCTCTGTTAAAATTAACCTGATTTACTTTGGTATCTTTTCCAGATTATTAAGTGTTTTCAATCTTGATGGTGTCATCGCATAACAAGTCTTCCTTCCCATCTTTTTTTTGTTGCTGTTGTTGTTCTCTGGGGGTTTGATAGGCATGGCTTTTGTGATTTCAACCTTCTTATTGAAAAAAAGAAGCCAAGTAAGACGAGAACAATTGCATCATCATCCAGCCTACACTTATTTATCTAGTCCATGATAGAATAAGCTATTTGATTTCATGTTTGTCTGAAAACAAGGTGTCCACCTTGTAAGGCTCCTGTGTTGACTTACCACTGGGTATTCTTATATTAACACAAGGAAAGGAGATTGGCTTGGCATGACTTATTTATAAAGCACATTTTTGGTTTGCTCCTTCCTCAATTCTCTCAGTTATTAATAAATCACATTAAATACCTGTGGCATTGGGTATAATACACACAGCTACCACCGTAATTTGGCTCATGGACTTGGCCAGAACACGTAATTTCACTAGTTGAGGGCCCAATGGAAGTGCGTATTTCTGGTTTAGCAGACACTAATTATTATTAATCCAACCATGGATGGTGCTTTGCAGTTCTAACCTGTGAAAATAGTCTCTTTTTTGCCTCAGAAGTCTTCCAGTGCTTCACGGAAAATAATTTATCTCTGTTCATAAATAAATGACCCTCAACAAAGAAGAGATAACCAAGTAGAAAAACATGTCCAGGGACTCCTCGGTATTTTTGGGGGGAATGGTCCAGGAAGTAAGCCACAGAACTGGTAAAAGTCAGATTTCCTCTCTCCCCACCCAGCATTTTCTCCCCAGAGCAAGCCCACGTTGTATTGCCCCTCTTGTCTCTCTCAGGACCACCTTACCAGGTGCAATTTCGAGGAGAGCCTTCGTATAGGGTGGTTCACATGAGGCTTCGAACTAACTCACCTGTGACTCTTTCGAGGCTCGAGGCTCGTCTGTCACTAATTTGCAGTAATTGTTTTCACGCTGTTGATCTCTCAAAACATAAAAAGGTATTTGCTAATAAGAAAGGGGCTGTGATTTCATTAAGGGTGTGTTACATTTCAAGGGGGAATACAATATTTTATGAAAAACAAAAGGAACCTTGTCATATTCTATTAAAGCAATCTTCCAACCTCCACTGAAATTGCCTGAGGACTTCCACGGCTCCTAATTATACACAGTCTACCTTGGATTTTCACGTAATTTAAATGAATGGGTCTTGTACTGAAGGTCTCACTTTTAAATTACTCAATGTCTCTTATTTAAATGTCTCTTATTTAAAATCATACTCAGTATTTTGACCTCCTTCCTCAAAGAGTCATCTAAGAGACTAGAAGATTCTGGAAAAAGAAAACCTATTTCTCAGAAAGTTATCCAATTACTCATTATTTTTTTTAGACTTGACTAGTTCCCATTTCTTTACTAAAATGTGGAGGAGAGTTTACCATAGAAAGAGAGGAATGTATGGATAGGTTGAAGGAAAGGGTTTTATTTCCCTAAACATTTCCCAGCAAGATTGGAAAACGTTTATTGCTGCTACCTTAAAATCTGATCCATAGGGCCGGCCTGTTGCTGTCCGCATAAAAGGGAAGTAAACCGCCAGAGTGTAAATGCAGCTTGAGTTGCCTCCTTTTCTGACGTTACAACTAAACTTATATGTGCTTTTGGGATCTGAATTTAGTTTTGACGAAAATGCGGCTCTCCATTTCAATAAGGGATAAAAGGAGATCACCTTTTCGTGTCTCTTTTTCAAACTATTTGTCCTTCAAATGTCTATTTGAATGAACTAAGGTATAGCTGTGAGGGAAAAAAAAAACAAACTCAGTGGGAATTTTTGAGTCTTTGGGTTTGAGGTGGGTTTTGAATGTTTGGAAACTGTTTTCAGGGCTCGGTTGCAGCGGGCTGGGCCGGGCCGGGCCGTTAGCACAGAGCAGGAGTACGGGAGATAGGGAGTGTTCGTTACTTCCTGGCCATACCTAAAGCTGGCTCAAAAGAAAAAAAAAAAAAAGAGAGAATGAAAGAAAATCAAGCTCTTGGTCAACTTAAAACATATCCTGTTTCATGTCATACGTCATCGTTATAGGTTCTATTGTGCAAACCTTACACCAACCATGTTCGATTACTGACACGATCATTCTCCTTGAAATGTACAGATTGGGTGAACACAAATTGTTGTGTAAAGTGTTACGTATGGGCAAGGGCCAGTGGTAAATGATAAGAGTATTAATGACAAACGTAATAATAAAATACAATAATAGTAGCTGGTATTTATTGAGGACTCACTCTGCCTGACAAGAGTAAGTTTTTTTGTTTTTGTTTTTTTTTTTATGTGTGTACCGACTAGTTCTTACAACGACCCTGTACAGTAGGTACCATTACCATCCACACATTTCAGGCAAGGAAACTGAGGTACAGGCAGGTGAGGAAATTAATCAAGTTGCCGTAGCTTCAGACCAATGCCACTTCTTCCATAGTTTGCTTACTCTGTAGCCGGAGCTTAGATTTTTAGAAGCAATTGTGGTCAGTAACTCCTAGGAAAGGCATCAGCACCCCCCTCGAAATTTTATAACAAATAAAATGGTGTCAACAAATTCTAGACTGGAGTCCTGTTCTGCTGTGTTGTGTTGCTGGTGCCATAGCAGTTGCCAATGACGGTGATTAACAGCAATGTTTAGTGGCAGCGAGTGAGAAGTCGTTTTGCCATTGTCTGCGAAGAACTGAGACGAGAGCAAAAACTCCTAGGGTGGAGCTCTGAGAAATGAAAAGGACTTGGGGTTTGGTCACTCTTCGGTTCATTCAACAAATATTCATGGAACATTTACCATGTGCCTAGCACCTCATTCTCAACTGTGGGGACAGCGTAGTGAACCCAACAGATAAAGCTTTGCCTGTCATGGAGGTGACACAGCCTCTTCTGCAAAGTGACTTTTCACTCACGCCGTTTAGATTTTCAGTTGTCCACAATTCTCTGCTTTCGAGGATCTTCCTTCTGTGTATCAGCTACTTGTCTGGAACCTTCTCCCTACACACAAGTTTATTTTCAGAGGCACAGGAGGGGATTAGATATACCTAGTCCAGAAGATCCAGGGAAGGAAAAGCTCCTGCAAGTTATTTAAAATCAGCACAAAGATACACAAGCATGACTTCCATAGTCCTGGGCTCTGGCCCAAGAACGTGCTGATCATGTCCACAACTACAAAACTGCATAAAGACTCACATTAAAACAGTAATAACAGAGAAATGAAAAAAAAAAAAAAAGTCATGGAGACAGAGCAGAAAGGGTTCTTGAATGAAATTACTTTTATCTGGGCTCATTCACTTAAGGATGCCATCAACTCACTATTTCATCAGCTTGGGACCTTAGAAATGTATTTCAAGATTAATTATAAAATGAATTCTTTAAAATGGAAAAATACACGACTTTCCTGCTACTCTTTAACAACAGATACTGGTTAATGAAGTCTTGAAGCAGTTTAGTGGTTTGACTGCCACCTACTGTTCGTTTTTTGACACAACTCTTACATGTAGCTTGGCAGGAGGTAAGAAAAACGCCTTAGGCAAACGATTTTTTTTTAAAAAAAGTATTTAATGTATGTGCTATAACATACTTACTTTAAAAATTTAAGAGATTGAAAAAAATGTGATTGATTTTATTTCAAATTACTGTAATTGTCTTAGTAGTTTATGACAGTTACATCGGTTAACAATGCAAATTCTGTGGCATTCTAAAAACGTGTGTGTGTGTGTGTGTGTGTGTGTGTGTGTACATCTATACAGGACATTTCATTTAGTTCGAATAAAGCTTTATACTTGCAATTTATAAAAATATGCCACAAACATGGATTCATCAACCTGAAAATACCATCTTATGAAGCTGGCATCTGATCTTTAAAACAGAAAAGAGATCTCTATCATCATACTTTTATGATGCTTACATGGCTTACATGGCTTGTGCAGACTTCAAAAATATAAGCACTTCTTCTGCCTAAATAAGGAGATCAAGTACCGTGTCTCTCCAGTTATTTCAGAATGACCCAGGCTTTTGAGAGAAATCTGTTCACTTAACACTGCCTTCCTGAGATTCTGTTAACTGCTTAGGGCTCAGAAGGCAGGATGGGTCAGTGCATTTTTCTCTCTCATATCTTAATTACTCATTTTAGAGTAATAACCCATTTTCTGGTTATGACAATGCTGTTTACTGTCTAAATAGAGAAGCGTGGTGGAAACTTTATAAACAGATCATCCTCAGACATGGTCCATGTGAGTCATTTTATTTTTAAAACGGTACCTTTTCAAGCCTTTGTACTAAATGACACACGTAAAGAAAGATTGCAAACTGATTCTGTGTTTTCTTGATATATCATATATACGCATATGCTTTTGTGTTTTCGAGTGTGTTTGTAGATTATCTCACTCACACTGAAATCTAGTTATATTTATTCTGTTTTTCAGAGCGTCAGGGAAAAATCACCCAGAATATTTTGGCCCTATTAACATGGAGTTCCTGCTAAAGCTATGTTGCAGTGTTCAATATAAAATGGTATCAACAAATTCTAACATTCTACAGCTCTGTTTGGCTACTGTTTCTTTTCTCTGGCAGGGAAAGGTGTGGAGTGTGGTAGTTTCATTTGTTAAGATGGGATTTGGTGAAAGACAATATAAACATTCCATTGTATTTTTTGCCATAATAGTATTTTTTTTCTGATGTATGAAATGGCCATCTTAGATTCAAAAATCACTCTGAGGTCTGCGATTGGGCCTCTCTATAGAGAGTTTTGCAGATAAATGCACATTGTTTGAAAATTTGTCCTTAATGGTGCCAATGATCTCAATACAAAACAAAAGCTTTTCCTATGGCTTTATTTACAGTGGCACTGATGGAATTTATCAAGAGGCTATAAGATGATATTAAGCAACACGAGCAAATTTGATCAAATGGTGATTTTTATAGCTTTTCCCCCGAAGTAGTTCCACCCAGTAACGAGAACCCTAATCTAAAGCCGAAGAAAAATAGTTTTACCGAAAATATTGGCCAGGAAGCCGAAACAAATACAATTAAGCTGACCTTTTAATAAATGTCTGTTCATTGATTTAAATTCACTTTTTTTTTTCTTTTTCGGAGCAATGCTGACGAGTGCTGTTAGCATACGAGCATGTATAATAACTCGGACACAACCATTTTCATTTCTTTTGTGTGTCATTACTGAAAGATTGAAGCAAGCTTCCCCTAAGTGTAGTGATGCAAAAATAATAGTATCCCAGTCTGGCTGCGCGAGAGCCGAGGCAAACAAGGGCTTCAGAGTAAAGTGCCTTCTAGGTAGCTGACATGACGCATCTAGTCAGACGTAAATAATGACAGACGGAAACTATCATGAGGTCTGTGAAGCATCAACATACTGCTATCATTTTCTCTCTAACCTTGCCTTGCTAGCAGCTCTCAGCCTTACAGGCTGAGAGATCATTTAAAAAGCAAATCCTAATGACTCTGCCCACTGTAACAACAGTCAGCCAGATTGGCATCAGTTTAGCTCCGTTTAGAGACTCAAGATAGCGGCCATTGTTGACTTGTGACACCCTACATTCCAGTTGTTCTCCACAAACCAACCCCCGCCCTCAACGCTACCCCTTCCCCATGGCTATTTCCATGCCTTGCAAAATAGATTCCCCTCTCTGGTAGGAAAACGGTTCATCTCAATTATTTGCTTGGCACTGTGTGCCTAATTTCTCAGGCTGCATCTATTTTTCTGGACCAGCTCGTTTGGTACAAAGTGCTTTGAGCACCCCCTCCCTTTTTTTCATGGGGCACACATTATTTTGTGTGTATTATGTATGCACAGGGTAACAGTGGGTAAATAACATCCCAGCGTCCCTGTAGCTTAAGACTAACATGGTTATGGTTCAGATAAACACGTCTGTACATGGCTGCCATAATCAATGTGGAATGGCAGAACAATTTTGCAGATGCCGTCCCAGGAAGATAAAAAAAAAAAAAAGCTGTCTTGTCCAGATTCAATAGAATCTATTCACCAAGAAATCTGCGATAAAGCAGTCGCACGTTTTATTTGTTAAGACAGCGATGACTTTGCAAGCCGGTGGGAACTGAGGCTGATGTACAATAGGATAATAGCATTATCACTTTGCAAATCAGCATGTGGCTTTCCTTGGGTGCTGGCAGAAGGGCACGGGGTTCTGAGAGCTCTAGCTAGCAACCTGGAAAGGCGAGATCAGACCGCCTGGCTGTGAGTGCAAATGTAGGAGGATAAATTGCCATGAATCTTCTTCTGCTTGGTTAAAAACACATGGCATTATTTGTTCTTTTACTGTTTTAGAAGAGGCCAGGAGATGAATGCATGAACCTGAGTATGTGTGCGAGTGTGTGTGTCGGGGGTGGGGGGGAGGGAGTGCTCGAAGCAGGAAAGAACGGGGACTCTCACAATAGCCCATCTTAATGGAGAGCTATTGATCTCATTTCCTAACACTTTAATCTCCAACTAAACGTCTTACTTACCTCGTGTAAAAGAGATGCCAAGTCGAAATAAATAATAAACACACAATATTTTAAGGACTTTTGAATTTTGCATGGTAATAAATATTAATGCAGCTTGTGACTCCCAAAGAAAATAGAAGGCACTTAATTCTGTTGTTGATATCAGGTACTGTGCAGGTTGATTTCCCGAGACGAAAGTGAAAAATGCACTATTTGGACTTAAATCTAGATTTAATAAATAACTAATTTAGGATCTTGTTCTATATGCAAGGATATAATCACAAGGCATTCGTTTTTAAAAGGTTTCATTTATTCTTGTGAGCTTAATTATTGCAAGGAAACTGTGAGCAATTTGTTTTTTACCAGTGTCTGATTTCTGAGAATGGTTATTAAATATTAAATGGATGCATAATTCAGGCAATTAAGAAAGTAATCACACAAAGTAATGTAATGGAAGTTAATTATTACTGCATAAGCAAATAGTTCATTAATGCTAGTAGTTGCTATGGCTGCATTCTTAACACATGCAGAACTGAAGCATGAATCCTCTGTGTATTCAAGGAGCCGGCAGGAAGTGCTATGCCTCGGAGAGAGCGCCACTAATGAAAACCAGAAGCAAATAAGGCCATATTGACCCCTGACTTGTCTAAATAAGGTGGGATCATCATTACTTAAGAGAGTTTTATCGAAACCACGACTACCCTAGCTGCTTACGTTTTTTTTGGTTTTTTAGGTTGGTAACACCAAGTGTGACTTAAACCGAGGAGAAACCAAAAGGAATTCAGCTTGTGAAAACAAAAATCACCAATCGTACGTTCCCCGGTGTCATCCGCATTGTTGTTTTAAACCGATTCTTGTTACACAGCCAAAGTCATCATTTCGTAACTTAAAAAGACCCCATAGGTGATTTCTCTTTTCATAAAATCATTACAGCTGGTTACAGACCTTATTTGGTCCTGCCGCTTAACCCCCCCCCCCCCCCCCCCCGGTTTGAAAATTCTGACCTTTCTTCGCTAACACTATCTCCCTAAAGCAGCACACTTTATAAAGGCTATTTTATATTAATTCAACACATATGGGATCCGGCGCTCTCCAGACCTTGTGCTGCTGGGACGCACCAAGGTGGCCGGGGCAGGCCAGGCCAGGCAGACAGGGAGGAGGGTAAACAATGGTGAGGATTCCGCCCGAGCCCCCGGGACCCAGCCAGGCCTGCCTCCAGAGGAGACCCAGCTCCGTGTGGGTTTACTTTGTAACTACCCGGAACTCTCAGGGCTCACTGCCTTCCTGCAGTGATGACGCTGCCTGCCCCATCTCATCACAGAATTGCACATAGAGAAAGGCAATTCTGTTAGGCCAGATGCTGTCCTGCCATTCTGATTTAGGCATGAACTCACCATTATAATCCTTAGAGCATCTGCTTGCCTACATGCCGCTGCTGAGCTCTACCCACCACCTCTCAGGCTGGGGCTGCGTCAGGTAGGCACGATGGAAGTCAAGAGACGTTGGTCGTGTCAAGGGGGTACTCTGGCCACTCACGTCCCCAGCACTTGGCTTGCCACTGAGGGAAATAGAAAAGATGTACAAGGCAGACCCCATCTCTGTTCGAGAAAAGCAGCGTGTAGTCTCACTGGAACAGTGGTTCTTTTCACCTTTGGGGGGATCGTAGAGCTCCTGGACATTTACACTAACCTTTGCATTCAATTTCAAAGGGTGCATGGTCTTCCTAATCCTACCCGCGGATCTCAGACTTAAGACCCTCTGCTTTAGAGGAGACCGGTGTCTTCGAACAGATAGTGAACATTTAGGACATAATCTGTTTGGCTTTCTGGCATATAGATTATAAGTATAGAAGAGGGGTTGGTGGGGTCTGAGGTCGTTTGGGGAAGGCTTTATGGAGCAAATGAGCCCAGGGCTTGACATTGAAGAATGGCTGGTATTTTGAAGCAGAGAGGCAGAAGACTTTGTGTAGAACAGCATGGGCAAAAGAAGAAAGGTAAAACCTCATTTTTTCATGAGCACATCCATTCATCTAAAAAATATCAAACACCGGGGCACCTGGGTGGCTCAGTCGGTTAAGCGTCCGACTTCGGCTCAGGTCACGATCTCACGGTTTGTGAGTTCGAGCCCCGCGTCGGGCTCTGTGCTGACAGCTCGGAGCCTGGAGCCTGCTTCGGACTCTGTGTCTCCCCCTCTCTCTAGCCCTCCTCTTCTCACGCTCTGTGTCTCTCTGTCTCTCAATAATAAATAAACGTTAAAAACATTTTTTTAAATATCAAACACCTACTGAATTAGATAATCAGGGTAAATAAAGATAATACACGTTTCCCTGATCTTACAGAACTTACAGTCTAGAAGAAAGTATATAGCCAGCAACTAAATAACTACATTACAAGGGAAGTGTAATGGTTCTGAGCAAAATCCAAAGAACTATAGGAGAAGGGTGAATTCAGCTAAAGGGTATGAAAATGCTTAATGTAAGAGGTACATTTCAGCAGGGAAATAGCAAGGAAACTGCAAAATTTAAAAAAGTTAAAAAAAAAAAAACGTGAGCAGATGTAAGGTACTGTTAAGATCTCGCCTTTGGTTTGGATGTCCTACCTCAAAAAGAGAGAATTAATCTAGGCAAAGGCTGGGAGGTGGGGAAGTGTGTGATATGATTGGAAAATATGTTCAGCTTGAATAAAGCACAGAGTATGAGCAGAGAAGGCTTTAAAGGAGGAATGGGGCCAGGTCATGGATGCTCTTACCAGGTGGGTAAGGGAGTTTGAGTAAATCATGGAGAATCCCCGGGGCGCCTGGGTGGCTCAGTCGGTTAAGCGTCTGACTCCTGATTTCGGTTCAGGTCATGCTCTCGTGGTTTGTGGGTTCGAGCCCCACATTGGGCTCTGTGCTGACAGTGTGGGAGCCTGTTTGGGATTCTCTCTCCCCTCTGTCCCTATGCCGCTCACACTCTCTCTGTCAAAATAAATAAGCTTAAAAAATTTTTGTTTTAAATATCATGCAGATGCACAATTTTTTTCTTAAGGTGGTCTTTTAGGAAGGTACAGCCAGGGACAGTGCTCAGGCTGGAGTGGCCCCGCCACAGGGAGACCTCACAGGCTGCTGCCACAGTGCTGGCGGGCTCCACTGAGGAATTGCAATTATGGGTAGTGAAGGGGGAACAATGAGGGTTTCTATCTCACACGCACCCGCTGGGGCAGAGATGAGCCGGGACTCAAGCCAGACTCACTTTCTGAAGGAGACACCATTTTTGCTCACCAGGAAGTAGGCATGTCATCAGGACAATGGACTTCCTTTTCTTTTTTTTTTAGGATTAAAAAGAAATGTTTTTTATTTATTTTGAGAGAGAGAGAGAGCAGGGGTGGGCAGAAAGAGAGGGAGAGAGAGAGGATTCCAAGCGGGCTCTGTGCTGTCGGCACAAAACCCGACGCAGGGTTCCATCCCACCAACCGTGAGATTGTGACCTGAGCCAAAATCAAGAGTAAGACGCTTAACCGACAGAGCCACCCAGGTGCCCCAAGACAATGGACTTCTGTGTCCTCTCTGCCACTCTCTCTGAAGAAGCATCCTCAATGTGTTCCTTGCTATAGAAGGACAGGACATGCATACTGGTGGTACTATTTATTCCCCCATAACACGTGTAAGTATCTCCTTGCCTACAGCAGGGGTTGCCACACGAGACCTGGTGTATAGGTCTGGCTCATTTCCATAACTCTTTGGCCTTCAAACTAAACTGTTAGTCTGCCAAGGGCCAGGGGTTTCCTCGAGCCGGACTTGAAGCTGTCAGAGCGTGGGCTTTCTCCTCCTCTCTCTGATTGAGGAATGAGCTGGTCCCTCGGTTCTTTTTAAATGGAATCTCCTACTTTCCTCCATTTGAGCTCTATAAAAATAAGGAATACATCAGGAAAAGATTATTATTATTTCTACTTTGCAGATGAGACTCGGGGGAGATAAATGCCTAGCTTAAGACAACGCAGCTAACGAAAGACGACCCCAGGCTTAAAACTTTTCACCTCGAGTATTGATGTTCGAGACAACCCTGAGTGAATAGAGCGGGAACCTCCGTTTCCTCTACCGGGATCCATAGGATTTCTTCCAAGCTCCTCAGTCCAATTCTAGCACTGATAGGCTAACCTCAAATCAGTTTCAGGCAGAACATTGGAAACTTTGAGCTTTGTCCTTGTTTTAGGGACTCCTGAATCTCCCATTCGGCATTAGGTGCATTCTCTATTCTTGCAGAGATCTCTGTCACTTCTGCAAAGTTCCTCTACTCAGAAACAATTCCGTCATCCCCTTCCAAGTCACTGATGACTTGAAATGTCAGAACTTAGGCCAGCAATACAAAGCGGGCACTTGGTTTGTTCGTCTGTGTATCCAGGCTCCATTGAAAGTCTCAAGGCCGGTGATCCGTTAAACTCACTCTGGAAAGTTTCCAGAGAGTCCTAGAGGGCTTCCGAATTTTAGCTGCTTCTTCCCCACCGATGAGATGAAGCGTTATCCGGTTATAGAATTCTGCTCTCTTATCTGACATTGGTACGTCCGAGGCCACAAAACTCTCCTTTCACACCTGCTGAATTAGCTGCTGACCAGTTTCTTTCCCTTCACATCTGAAATGTTTAAACCCTGGAAAAGCAAGCAGCCACCCTCTGGGCTGAAGATATGTGTGTTGGACACAAAGCCGTTGTAAGGGACCTTTACAATGTCACGTTAGGGTTATGCTCAGTTTTCTTTGGGCAATTCTCAGTGTGATGGGGGTGGCAGGGGAGGGGCAGTGTGGAAAGAAAAATCCCCATCTCATGTGAACTCAGGGCTGGCCTGCACAGCTCTCATTAGACAGCGTCTAAGCTGCCAGAGAATGGCTCAGCTCTCACACCGGGGCTCTCATGTTAAACCCTCCGCATCACCACAGTGGGAGAAAAACACGCCTTATGGGGACTAATGACTAATTCCCTACATCATGTCTAATGTGTCCCAGGGTGCCAACTTCAACACACCTGCCTCCACTGCTGGTAAGGTAATGAGAGTGCTTGTGAGTTACTGGTCACTGACAACATTTATAATATTCTTCAACCTAACATCATCACGCAGGTCGCTATGCACAGTTCACCAGGAAGGGGCGAGCTCTGTCACCCTGGGAGCCCCAGGTTTATGGGCAGTTGGTTGGGGAAGTGGTTCAAAACCCTTTAAAAAATGAGGTGGATGCATTTGGAATGGTTCTAGGTGTCCCACGATACCCTGTTAAATTTTGTTACTAATTACATCATCAAGAGGTAATTATAGCACTCTGAGGCCAGAGATTTTAAAATCATAACCATCCAGGAAATTTCGCCCATAAAAATGGTATGCTTTGGCTTGGATAACAGGGATGGTTGAGGGAGACTCGGGGGTGGGGGGGTGGGGGGATGGGACAAGGAGCTTGGAAATCTAGTTTGCTTGAGTTCAGTTAGCATTTAAACCCACAGTTGTGCCCTTCGAGGCTGTGCTTTCTAGGGTTTGAGGGCCACTTGCATTAGGGACACACTGCTCAATTTTAGAGATTTGAAAATTACCCAGTTCACTCAGGAAGGTGTCTAGCGGAATTATTTTCTTCTTTCTGAAATCAGCCTCCTTTTTTAGCAGGTTCTCAGAAAGCAGAACTGACACTCCGTTTTGAGTGAGAAAGAAATGCAAACTTCCTGTGGGCAGCATTTCAAGATAATGTAGATATGTTTTGATATCAGGTAGTCAAAGATGAATACAGTGCAGTGAGACATAAGTGTGCCCGGACTCTCTTCAGAAGGGCTCTTTACGGGTGCCTGGGTGGCTCAGTTGGTTAAGCGTTGGACCCTTGGTTTCAGCTAGGTCGTGATCTCACACTTTCGTGAACTCGAGCCCCGCATCTCGCTCCATACCGACACTGTGACACCTGCCTGGGATTCTCTGTCTCCCTCTCTTCCCACCCCTCTCCCATTTGTGCTGTCCCCGTCTCTCTCAAAGTAAATAAATAAACTTAAAAAAAAAAAAGAGCTCTTTAGGTTTGGTCTTCTAGTACTCTCTCCTCCTTTGCATTTCTGCCATAACCAGAATGAAGAGCTTACTGCTCCTTTCCTAAGACATGCTCCAATGGACTGGTTAGGAGTAGGGGGATGAGTCAGAATCCTTTGATTTGCTTTCTGGCTCCTCCAGGGCAAGGCAGTGTATTACTTAGGGTAATACTAGCTGCTATAACAAGTAAACCCCCAGTTATCAGCGCTTTGATACAATGCAAGTTTATTTCTCATCCATGTAGCAATCCAGTGTTGGTGTTCCTGGGGAGCGGTCTTCCATATTGTGGTTTCAGGGGTAAGGCTCTTGCATCCTATGGTTCTTGCATCCTTTAGAACCTCAGTATCTTCTGCATCCAACCAACAGATAAGTATGGAACGTAGAGAAGGCACAGCCCGTAATGGACAGAGCAGGACACACATCTCTTCCACCGCTTTCTTTTGGTGAGGACTCGTCCCATGGCGCGTCAGGATGCAAGGAAAGCTGAGAAATGTAGTCTCTGGCTGGGAAACTTGACTTTCTGGAAGGAGGAGGCACAAACATTGGTGAAAAGTTGGCTCTTCTTGCCACACTTGGGCGTAATACTCCGTACCTCATTTCAGTTCCCTCATCCATAATAAAGACACAATAGCAGGATCTAGTTCCTAGAAGTTGGTATATGGATTAAATTAGGTAACGTTTCATAATGTTTGGCACACAGAAAGCACTTAATAAAAGTTAACTATTATTTCAACAATTGTTATTGTTGTTAACTTTTCCTTGAGTTTATTACCACCCGAGAGAGATCCATAATTAATACCTCACGTTATTCTAATTAAAATAGCTAGCCAAGCAATTTGTGATAAGGCTCATGTTTATTTTCTGAAAAAAGAGAATCTATTTGATGGGGTGTAAAACTAGCCGGTGTGACAGCCAGACAGTCCCTAAAGGATGTGAAGCCTGCCTATAAAATCGTGGCCCCTGCCCTCCTCCTGCTGTATGCTCTACACACAGACGGAGGGAAAAGTTCGAATTTCTCAAAGGGGATGACAGAACAGTTCATCATTTCATTGTCTACATGTTATTTTTTCAGTATTTATTTCCATACCATTTCCATTAGAAATTACAGGAAGCTTTTGTCTTTGAATCAATATCTATGTGCGCTTACAAGACTCAAAAAGGGCATTTTCGGTCCTTTGTATGATTCAGCTCTGTTTCAATACAACTGTTTCATGAATAACAACGAATTCAGTAAGGTCAGCCTGTTTTGGTTGCTCAATTCCTCTCTTAGGGTGCAGAAAAATCCCGTGCTTACCAACAAGAATCCTGGGAAAGGAAAAATAAGTGAATGGAGATGATTTAGACACAGTTTTACACATGGGGGGGCCGTGCTGCAGATCTGATTCTCCAGAGGGCTGCTTACTTTTGTCCAATTCCACAAGCTAAACCCAGGCAGACCAAACCACACGAGATCTGACCCAACCCAACCCAGCTTGGTAAGAAAGCTAGAAGTCAGGACAGTATAGCAGAGTTTTTACCTCAGCAGGTGCTGTGCTAACAGCAAGGACTTAGGTTCTCTTCCTGAAGAGGTGTCCTTGCATTTTCTCATTTAGTCCTCATAATGACCCCATGGGGACAGTTACCAGACTTATTCCCACTTAAAGGGTGAGGCCACTGAGGGCAGAGGGGTTTGGGTAATCTCCCGAAGACCGCATAGCTAGTTCAATGGCAAAGTCAAAATTCAAACCCAGGCTCACCGGTTCCACAGTCCGTGTTCTTAACTTCTGTGTTAGGCCACCTCTTCGTAAAGGCTCAGAAATGTTATCCATTACTTCCATTTTTATGAAAGGTAGATGTTAAGAATTTAATTCCGGAATGTTTGGTAACCTAGCTCTTCAGCTGAGGATATTACAGAATCAAAGCCCAGAGAGACTTTGTTCATCAATATCGAGCTTGCAAATGAGTGAGTAAATGAACGAGTGAGTGAATGGATGGATGGATGAAAACAAATCGTTCATTATCTAAAGCCAGGGACATGTCTCAGAACCATACTCTGAGAATTCGCGTTGGTTGGAAGACGTGGACGGTGTACCGTCATTGTGTCGCATCGAGCATGAAATGCCGGTTCCAACGTACCGGTCGCATTGGAGTCAGGGAACCTCCCCAGTGAGTCTCAGACTTCGGATGGAGGAAGGCCGCCACCCCTTAAGAAGCCCTCAGAGTGACGATCCTGTGTCGGTCATGTGCGCGCAAAGGTGGTTTGCCAGGATGCAGCGCTGGCCCGTGTAACATGCATCTTTATCTGACTTTGTAAAGCCACATTTGGTGTTCCATTAGCAGCGTGTAGGAGGCCCGAGTGTCCTCTGCATTATGCTAATTGTTTAAGCGTGACAGGTTATTACTTCAGTCCGAGGGGTAATGCAGATCGGGGGAGCAAAAGTAGGGCACAAACACAATTTTCTAGCTTTTGAGAAGCAATTACAAACAGATGAAGAGCCATAAAAATATTACACGTGGGATGGCTTATCAGTAGGACCGGAAAGGCAACTGGAGCCAGTGCAAGAGTGGTTCA